>NC_052961.1:5184214-5415383 GCF_013358895.1 Oreochromis aureus
TACTTTGACATTAGTTAGCTTAGTTTGTGGAAGTTAGCTGAGTTAGCTTAGCTAGAAGTAAAGACATGTCTGTCCATCTCTGCATCATGAGTCGACTTTGCACACCTGGGAGTTTGAGTTTGAGTCATGTCACTAGCCGTTAGCTTGTTAGAGTAGCTAGCTGTATTAAAGTAAGCTAGTTACAGTCAACATAGTCTTGGCTAACAAAATACACATGATTTCTGCCATTTCTAGAGTCATGTTTTATGGTTCTTTTTATAGGACTGGTGTTGTTGGTGTCTGATTATTTATAACATAACAACACGTTCTAATCCCAACGCGTAACATACCGACGCATGTGAATTCTGTTGCATTCAACTGAAAACCCGGAGTGTCTGATAAGGACGTTGAAGGGTACCTTTCGCTTCCTTATGAGACGCCTCAGGCCATGACAAATCGTGGGTATGTTACGCGTTGGGAATGAGAATGCTCTGAACATAATGGTGATGAAAACGTGTGTGTGGTGTTTTATTGGAGGGGGTTTGGGGGATCCAGCTCCCTGTAGTTGTGTTTTCAGCAGAGACTGTCTATCTAAACACAGTCCAACTTGTTGCTAATGGTATTTTAAAAAAGAAATCTTATATAAACAGAAAATAACAAAGAAACCTGCCGTTGGGAATTAGAGATACCTCTTTCAGCATCATTGCACTTTCATCGTCTCTATGACTGACTTCATGCAGCTGAACATAATAGTAAGTATCGTGCTCGTGCAGTTCAGCTGTGTGCCTGTTTGTATGTTCGCTCTCACTCAGACAGTTGGATAAAAAGAGTCTACCTGATGTTGGATGACTGTCGGGCCACCTGAAGGTTTAATCTCTCTGCCTCATTGTGTTTTATTTGCACATTTTAGTGTGTGTGTAATGCTGATGTTTCTGCACTATAATCCACAGAACAGGTTTCATTTTGTAGTGTAATAAAAGAAAATATTTAGCCTAAAAACATAACCTACCAAGCTGTTTTAAGGCTAGATTTAATTTGGCAGATCACCGACATCCAGCTGCGAATTAAGTATTCGGGTTATTTACTGAATAACTTTACTTTAACACAATGCAAAAATACTCAATTGCAGAAGTGAAAGTTTCTCATTTCTTATCCCCATATTTCATTCTGTCTGAGTTACTGTCGTTTCTAACTGCTTCCACTGTTATTATACTGCTAACAGCTGACTGTGGAGTATTTAGTATTTCATGACTGGACTTGTTGGCACCAGACTGGAATTCACTGAGCTCTTGAGTGACCTGTTCTTCACAATTTGTTTGTATAATAACAACAGAGAAAATTAATTCATCCATAGTTTTGAGACAAATTTAAAGCTACAGTAAGATATTTGTATTGTATACCAACTCATGTTTCACACTTTTGTGCTTATTTGTGTTTTAAATTACACTGAATTATTTGTCAGACTTTTAAAAAAGCTACTACTACACTGAGGTCTTAGTTGTCATTGGTGTCCAGCTGTAGTACTTTTTCGTTAAAAAAAGAGAAAAAGTTAACAGATTTTGCCAATCAGAATAGACTTGCGAGAACATTTTTAAAAAGAACAAAAATGACATATTCTGATAGAATAGGATCCTCACAGATGATGATTTAGACCTCAAAGGGTTAAATTCTATGATAGTGCAAGTTCTCCATGTAAGGCCCTAAAAAAAAACATACTGTAGAAAAACCCCCTCAAATTACTTAACCAAAAACTACATCGTCTGAAAAGCCAAAAGAAAAAAGACATGAGACGTAGCCACAGTATGCGAAATATTCCCCAGAGGGTTCAGTGCAGAAGAAGCAATGACTGGAAGCACCCCATCTCACAACCCCACCCCCCCCTCACTGTGGCAAAACTGCAAACAAAATGAAAAATATCACCAAGAAGTGACAGTACTACTTTAAATGCAAATAAAAGCAGTTATAAAAGCAGGTGCACTTCTTCCCAGTCACTTTTCCTCTTAAAGGCTCTTCCAAAGTTTAGAGTCCCTGACTTCAAATACTTAAGTCAGGAGAAAAACCATCTCTCCTCTGTATTGATTGTGGACGCTGGCTTATGCTATCCCTGAATCACCCATTTCATTATGCTTTGCTTTTGGTTTATTGCTTTTAAGGCATGAGGCTCTGAGGGGAGATGCGTTTAGCTTATTGCTTTGGTGGGATGAAGCGGCACCTGCTTATTGCTGGAGTATGGAGGTCCAAGCTGCTTCTGCACCAGAGGTACACAGCCATCTGTATTTCTGTAAGACACCACTGAACCCAGTTTAGGTCAAAGCTGAAAACAATGCCTGAACAGGGAAACCATAACACTCTGTCCTCTCGCTCTGAATGGCCGCTGTCTGTTGTAGCCACAGGCTCTGCTTGAAAAAAGAAAAACCTTCCACTTGTAGCAGCACAGTGGAAGGTTGCCTTAATTTCGCTTTGTTTACAAGATAGATGGAGCCACCATATGTTGATTTCCAGAGTTTGCATTTAGAAGCCTTTACATTAGTGTTCCCACCCCTGATAGCTTCGTTTTTAGAACCAGAAGTGACCAAATTGGGATAGGAGGGTGGAGTGCTAAGTTATCTGCTAATGCTAGCCAAGCTAGATTGCATGAGTGCTTTGCATAGATACAGGCACTGCTAATTAATGCTGCACTGTATCTTTCGGACTATAAGGCGCACTTAAAATCCTGTAGTTTTCTCAAAAATTGACAGTGCGCCTTATAATCCGGTGCGCCTTATGTATGAATTCTGGTTGTGCTTGAACCGATTTTATGTGGTACACGGTGCTCAAAAATCTGTCAAAAAATGTTTTAGTATGACTTTGGTAAGTTACGAAGCTGCACTGCTTAATGGATTGGCGGAGCATTACAGCTACGGTAGTCAGGAGCCTCGCAGAGTAATCTGGGTCCTAAACTCTGTCTGTTTCAGGTCCCAAAGTCAAACGAACACTGCGGCATCACTGAGAGTTAAAAACTGTCCAAATTGTTTCATCTTTAATAAAATGATCAGCGTTGCTGCTTTACCAGGTCTAACAATTAAGTTTAACATCCAGGCATCCATGAAAACAGAATTTATTAAATTTAACGGAGTTAGAAGTTAGCAGGAAGTTAGCTTGCTAGCTTCCACCTAAACATGATATGCCATGTTCTGACTGAAAGATTTCTGAAAAATTAAAACATACAGCTCTGCTATCACTTCAACATAAATGAAGACAGAAAATTAAACAGCAGTGATGTTTGTAGGGTTACCGAAGTTGGGCTAGCTGGTATATAATGATGTGTTGTGTGATCGCTAGCAACGCAGCTATGTTAGCATAACATAAACACAGTGAAGCTGGAGGATGAACGCTAACTTTTTTTCACTCAATAAAAGTTAACGTGAGGGTTCCCGATGGTTAGGGACAAATGCAATTGCATGGCAGGATGCTGTAAACGGACCAAACTTCAGTCAGGAGAACAACTGAGATAATCCATCCACAATACGAGGTTAGTCATTAATATCCCTTTAAAACCGGTCGGAGCGGGCACGCTCAGTTTTGCGTAACTATTTTTAAATCCCGGTAGCTCTGCAACCACGCAAGCTAGAGCAATAATTTTTTTTGCTTATGAAACTGGAGGAGTTGTACTTACATCTTGTGCCATTAGCTTGTCCTAGGTCACGGTTTCCTTCCACAAATAGCTTTGCAAAAACTGCATAAAAAGCGCTTGCAGCAACAAAAACATAATATTCCAGAAACACGCTTTGCCGATCCGATCAGCTGTTCGCAAAACACTTCCTACCTTGGAATAGACATCAGCGCGAACTTTCGCATGTCCGCCATTACCTGCCAGAAACCGGAAGTGATGTCATTTTCGCGGAAATGTAGTTTTTTTACTATCAGGACCTCATGAGCCTATACTGGTGTTTTTAAAAGTTATCTTTGACTTTATGACTTTCTCTGTCGTTTCTGGGATGCTTAGAACTCAAAGTGCACTGCTGGAAATAGTTTATTTTGATGCATATGCTGCTTTTTTGCAAATTTGCATTATAATATTTATTTTCGTTTTTTCTGCAGTATATAAAAATTGGTGTATTTCAAAAATAAAACTATGAAGACACTCAAAATAAATTTCCTGTGGTGGGAAACTATTTTGTGCAACTTTTTTGTATTTACAGTTTTGAGGGATAAGCCTCTTAAATTTCTCTAACTAGAAATATATGTTAAAAAAACAAAAACGATTTTCAATTTTTTTGTAGTTTATTGCACTTTTTTGCAATTTATGTAATTACAATGCACTTAATGCATACATATTATTAAAATGTGGGCTATAATGGTTGTATTGATGTATAGCAACTTGAAATGCTCCCAAAATTGGCACTACAGCATATAAAAATATAATATAAGCTCTGGCGGACTTGGTTCTATGGTAGGTCTTAAAGGGATATACTGCAACAACATGGGAATAGAGCAGCTGTGATAGAATACAGCATTAATGAATCAATGGTACGGAAGTGGAGGAAGCAAGAAGAATGAGTTGAATAAAGTTTGACTTATTTGACTGTTTTGTTTCGCTTAATGCGCTTTATAATCTGGTGCGCCTTATGGTCCGAAAAATACGGTAAATACTAGTATTTCACTCCCTATAAATGGGAATAAAAATAAATGGGAAAATGCATGGACTGCTACAAAGTTAGCATTACATTCCAGTTCATTTCAAATGGGAGATTTTTGTTATAAAAATGTTATTTTAAATGTATGATGATGAATCCTTTCTAGGCCATCTGAAGAAGACAAACAGCTTGCACAGTATCACAAAGAAACCTAATCAAACACCCAGTGTTAGTATCATGCTTGTCTACCAGCTGTACAGTCTCAAATCCACCACTATTTTTAAATCATTGTGTCAGTTATGATGCTGTGATTATGATGATCATAATCCACTGACCATGTGATTGTGCTGCACTTAAAAAAAGCCTTTTAATACCTCTTCATTTTCCTCTGCACTTCATTTTTGTTCTTCTTATAGCTGAATCAGAGTTTCTTTCACCCTCATGTACATTTATGTCTCTCCTTCATTTCCTTCTCACCCACCCAGATGCACCTCTCACATTTATTCCCAGTTTCTTTTCTCCTTCACCTTAATTTTCTCTCACTTCATCTCCCCCCTCTGTCTCCAGACCTTCCATCAGTGATTACACATAACCCTGAAGTAATTAAGCTAAGAACACAGATGGGGATCTGGATCGTAAATAAACAACTGTAAGTGATATTAAACTATCAGGCAGAGCGCTGGCAGGAGGAAAGACGTCGTCAGGAGTTTTTAAACCGACGCTGGCTGAGCAGCACTTCTGACCCCACAAATTCAGAAAATGACAGTGTTAGGAAACCCTTTTCATAGCCAGTGATGCTCAGGCCAAAGCCTTGTTTAAAATGCACCACAGTTTTTTTTTAAGAATTTCTTTTTTTGATTTAATACTACTCGAATAATCTTTTTAAGATCTAGAACCCTCAAAATCAGGCTGTTTTCACAAAAAACCCCAAATAACAAAAGACAATGTGATACCTAAAACAAGCTACCGTAACTTTAATTTTCCTCCTCAGGAATTCCAGTGTTTTCAAGAGCGCCAATCATGCAGAAATACATTGTTATTAGTAGAACATTGTAAGATGGGGGTGAAATGAATGAGTTGGTTAGCTAAGCGAGTGATACATCAAGGTGAGTGTAGATGCATCTGCACTTAAAGCAAAAAGGACACTCTTTTGAGGATGCTCACTTTTTTGACTGAGAGGACAGATGACATCGGCTTTCAGTCACTTACACTGCAGGCTTGATATCCTTTCCCAGGCAATTCAGCTCCCGCCTTGACCCATGTGAACTCAATAGCTCACATGATGACAGGTGGTCTCACAGAGGATTCACAGCTTGGCTCCTGTGATGATGATAACCCAAAGTTTCTTTCACACCTTGGTCCATGTGATCAGTAGTGATTCTAGAGTCCTTTGGGGCCTCACGTTCATGAGTCTGACTCTTGGCCGTGCACATTTGATCAAGTGTCATAATGACCAGCACAGCCAATTAAGTTGACCTAAGCCTCAGTTATACTTTCTGCATCCATGAGTCTGCCAAGGTCTGCTCTGGTCCAAATGACTACACATACCACAGCAAACTTAGAGCTGACAAGGTATAACAGGACTGACTACTCAACCACTGGGTCTCCAGGTGTCCGTGTGTAAACAAAAGAAACAATGTGATCCCCCACAGTTATTATTATCTACTCATGACTGTCTACCTTTTCCCCCTCTTCCTCTTTTTTCTTCTGTTTTTACACATTGCCACAGCTGTAGTTTAAAGTTGTCAGTGCGCGTTGAGACCCCACTCTGGACACCAAGCAGTTGCCTGCCCCACTTGGTGGCAAGCAGCTCCTCCCCATGTGACTCACTCACATGATCAGTAGTGGATCAGTGACCCTCAGGACCACCACCAAGCGGACAGCCTTGCTAAGGCCTGATTTAGAGTTCAACAGGGAATCTCTGTAGAGCCTACGACGTAAGCGGTTGACGTTGTTGCTGTCATTTATAGTTGTGCTAGTGCAAAATATATGTAATTACCCTGTGGTTGTGAAAAAAACAGTAAAAGAGAAGTCAGAGATTTCAGAGTGATCGGTGCTTGAGAGTGAGAAGGTAAGTATTCAAAACTTAAAAAGAAATAAGGCAGTAGGTGTGTTAGCCAGGGTGCAAATGTAAAGCCAACCTTCTAGGGAGGAAGAGAGCACTGACCAATGCAGAGGAAAGGATACAAGGAAAGGTAGAGCAGTGAGAGCAAACATACAGACAGAAAGAAGCCGGGAGTAAAGGTGGGTGTAGCTGCTTTGTATCCTGGCTTTGTGGTAATCAGTGACTAACTTTTTACAACATGGTACACACAAATTAACAACTGATGGCCCCGATAATTAATCATGTAGAATCAGCTGAATAATTCCAAGATAGCTTCATTGCAGCCAGAGAATATATTTTACATAACTAATAAATAAAAATCAAGAAATAACATTTGAACTGACGTCACATTATCATCACACAGAATTTCCCCAGTTGTTCCAGTTAATGCCATAACACAGTGTTATTCTCTCTCTCTCTCTCTTTTTTTTTTACTGTGGGCTCAGCAGCAGCAGACCTGTAACAAGTAAAACCAACACTAAAATATCATGGTTCACTTGGAACCTGACACCTGAAAAATAAAACTCCTGGTTGTATTTGAAAAAAAATTAAATGCAAATTTTTTCCTTAAATACTTAAAACGCTGTGAATTTAAAGAAAACTACTGATGAGAAATCCTCCAAAGACCTAAAAATATCTTCCACCTAAAATAGCGAAGAATGTGTGGCAGTAAAAATTGCCTTCCACCCATCCAGCTCTCGATCATCTGCCTCTCTTCTCCCATCCTTCTTGTAGGGGGCCCATTAAAATCCTAATGAGACTGTTGCCATTTTTGGAGAGCGAGATCGGAAAAGTAATTCATCCTCATTGCTGAAGCTAAATAATTGAAGCAGCTAAGGCTTTGGGAGATAGAGGCTACTGAAGTTTGGTGAGTAAAGTCATTGTTATTCATCACAGACACTTATTTTTGAATCACAATCTGTTAGTAGCCAAAGTTTTAGCCCGTGTGTGAGGAGTTTCACAAAATGAACAATAACTGCTAAAGGTTTGGAAGGGAGTTATACGGAATAAAGAACGGTGCAATCCATTGAAAACTAATCACAGCAGTTACAGACTTCAACATGGTTATTGTGTTCATATCCAGGTTGAAATGATGATAAGGTGATCAAATTTTACTCTGCAGTGCAATATAGATGTCAGTTAATCCTTAAAATATAAACGGAAGACTAAAGGAAGAAGATTCAGCTACTGAGAAAGATCAAAGGTTTAGAATAAATGCATTTCTTAGAAAAGGCTTGATAAAATCCACTTGGCAGTTAATCACAAGTGACGTGCACGTGATACCTGTGTTTACCCTGCAGCGGTCTTCCACATGGTGTGGAGATGATCTACTTAAAGGAAGATCATTGTAAATCCAATCGCTTGTGCTCCTGAACTGAATCAGTGCTCAGTATCCAATCTGAGTATTTAGAAATTAATCAGGCCGATAACACTAAAGAGACATCAAAGAGTTAACCAGTGGCTAGCTAAGGTTTTGTCTTGGTAGAACTCCGAGCTTGTTCTCTGTACAGTTTTCTTTTTGCGCCTATCATTTCCCAGTTTCTCCATGTTTGTGTTCATGTCTCTGTTTTAGGCATTTGCTGTTTTATTAATGTAGTCACTTTCTCTGGGTGTTTTGGCTGGTTTTACATCGTGCCTTTGTCTGTTTCCCTCCATCCTGATGGTCTGCCCCACCCTCACTGGTTGCACCTTTTGTGCAAGGTATAACAGTCCAAATGCATCTACAGTGTGTGCCCTTTGTTAATTGTTGGTTTGTCCTTTTACTTGCCTGATTCCCTGTGTGCTTGGCCTAAACCCTCACTGTGTCCTCTTTGTACTTTTGAGATTTTCTTTTTGGGACCCTTGATTACTTTTTTTGTCCTTGATTCTCCAGTCCCCTGGTGTTTTGCACCCAGCACCATTTAATTGCAAATTTAATTGAAATTAAAAAGACCTTTTGGTTTGCTATTCTTGCCTATAGTGTCCAGTGTTGTGGGCCCTTTATTGACTTTAACATTAGAGGGATAAAGCTGATGAGGGATAACATAAAGAAATGGGAAAGAGTTTTTGAAGCTAGGCTAGGTTGAAAAGAGAGATGATGATCTGTGAGCACTACAGGTGCCTCAACTAACCAGTAAAAGTGAAAATAAAAAGTGAGTAAAACTAAAGTGAACTGATCAGTGAGTAAAAACAAAGCAGGACAGAATGCATAACACAAAACACAAAGACGACTGACATGTCAGCAACGTGTTCCTTCCATTTTTAGATCTCTGGCCGATGTGTCAAAGCACCAAAACACTGACAATTGTGTTTATCTTTTGCCAGGATCATCTGATAGGATGACAGTTTTTGATGCTCTAGAATGAGGCGATGTTCAGTAACACAGGAAACAAGGGAAATCTGTGGTTTAGAAAACCAACCATGTAATCAAAATGCAATTCTTACCTTGAAGGTGCAAAATTCAACACGTCACACAAGAGCACCAGCATCCCAAACCAAAACAATGAGGCATAGCAACTATAGTTACGTCTACAATAATCCCGATAAATTTGAAAACAGCGTTTTCCTCTAAAAACGCTCCATGTCCACACTATCGTTTTCAATCGTTTCCGAACAGTTGTTCATCCACACTGAAACAACTGAAAAGGCTTCCAGTACTGCGCATGCGTGAAACGTAGGACGATTCAAAATGCCTCATTTCTGTCTGCCGTTTATTTAATTTCCGGCTCTTTGAAACGTCGTGGCCAAACGTTGAGGAAAAGCACCGACTTTTTTTAAATGGACTGACAATAAGGTGGAGTTGTTGCTGCAAGTAACACAAGAGTACAAAGTTGCAAAAGAATTTGAAGTAAAGCTATCTGAAGCACGTACAAACTGATATTAATCTTTAATAGGGCTGTCAAAATTGAGAGCAAACAAAGCAACTGCCATACAATGCCCTCTGCCATCTTAGTTTCACTAGCTGGGCCCACGTCCTCATTTTAGGCTTGACAGTGTTTTAGTAGGTAAAGGTGAATGGCTTGGACATGAATTGAGCTGCGGTTTGGGGAAGGCCTCGAAGGAGACTGGCGACGGCTCCCGGGCCTGGCAGATCCCCATGTACTAAATAGAAGTGAAGAAGTTAAAGGATTGAAAAGGGGAGGGACGGTGGGGCACGTAAATGAGAATGACAGCTTGCAGAACTGGGGGAACTTATATAGATGAGAGCCGGAAGGAGAGTGTTTGGAGGCGTGGTCCCGCTCCTGAAATTTCAATACATAATCTCCAATTAATTGGTCACATGACTGCATCATATGACTAAAATGGAACATCGTTTTCTGAAAGCCTCCATTTACGCATTTTACACTACAACGCGAAAACAGATTTTTCGAATGTATCCATTTTGGAGATCGTTTTAAAAAAGCTCAGTTTTCCTTGACCAAAAACGCCGTCTTAGTGTGGACGGAAAGCCAAAACGGAGAGAAAAGGATGCGTTTTCAAACAAAAACGTGTTAGTGTGGACATGGCCTATGGCTCGCTTCTCACTTAATTTAGAACCAGAAATACTGGCATGTTCTTTTATTCTTATGTTGCTGTCTGGCCCTGATGCACTGGGTTATAGCATTTGTCTTGTGCAATAAGCAGAATCACCTTTGCGGTGTGTTTTATCTCTAATCCCTAAACCTAATAAAGGAAGAAAAAAATGGCAGATTAGCTTGGGTAAAAGACCGAAAGTTGAGGCACACAACGAAGTGTGCCGCTGGTAGTTTCTGGGCTGCCTTTCCTCATAACAGCCATCCGTCAAGATTCTCTCCATTTAAAGCAATGGATTATCAGGGATTGTACCATCTAGTCCTTTTACTGAATCAGAATAACCAATACAACTTTTTCCTGGTTGTAATCAAGTAGTTTTAGTGCTTAAACCTCACCATGAAATAAAATTATAAATAATGAGCAATCAGTAAGTGTAAAAAGAGCTAAACAACATGCCAAACACAAAAAGGCTAGCACATAAACCACAGTTGGTCTGTCAAAACAGTGACAATGACACTAGCATTGTAAAATACATTGGCAAAGACTAAGATATACCACGAGTCAATTGATGTTGAGCCCACCCTAATGATGCGAACCTCTAATGCTTTTTGCTGCTGTCGTCTGCTCTCTATCTCACTGTGTTAGACGCTGCCACGAGCCAGTCAGCCAAACTAGTACCAACCGTATCCACAATGCCTAAAAGAGGAAATAATCAGTACAGATTTAGCCTGTTTTCCCTGATTTTGATGACTATTTTGTGCTTGGCAGGTCCACAAAGGACCCTCATGTTGGCTTCAACTAAGAAGCCTCTCATGTTTATATCAGTGTTGTGTTTTGGCCCGTCTCATCATTCTCTATCTTTTCGTACATCTCATTTCATTTTAAGGGGTAACAAAGTGCTGCAGATAAAGGAGCAGGACTTAAATTATTTATGGTGCAGTACAACTAGTCTGCAGAGCTTAATATGGGATCAGTGCTGTGAGCCAGTGGTGGCTCTCAATCACATTGTTCCCCGGTGGAAACATCAATCAGCCTTTAGACAGTGAATGATGGATTTACTCAGAGCTTAGACTGTTTAGACAGACAAGTCAGGCCTTGATTTATTGATGCTATGACAAAAAGTTTGGGGAATATATGCCCAAATCTCTCATTTCACTTCAGCTGAATGAAGGTATCACACAGAATATTGGTCTTGGTCGCAGACAGTATAAAAGAAGTAGACATATCCCCCGTGCTGCCACTCACTGGTTTTTGGGGCTATCATTTTGAACAGACTATGATTTATTAGAGTGGCTTTCACAGGTGGGTCAAAGATTTAGGCATACAATAAAAAAGGTTCAAAGATTTTATTCCCTGCATTGTTAAATAATTCTAATCGTTGCTTAAAATCGATCAAATAAGTCTTGCTATTAATTAAAAAGCAATGTGTTCCTTCCAGTTTTATCTGATATCATCTTGTATTGACACCTACATCTATGCATACCTACAGATATTTTGGCAAGTCAGGTGTGATATCAAGCATTGTTATGGGAGGCTTCTAAGTTTGAATGTGTGAGAGCATGAATGTAAACCAAGGTGAGAAAAACACTCTAGATTTGATCTTCTTTTGTTTCAGTTTAAAACATTATGAACAATGTGAGTTAATCTTGTCTTTGACGGGTACAACTATTCCCCTGCTTAGTTTCTCTTCTACATCCCTGCTGCCTCTCTCAACCCTGATTTCTCCTCATCCCAAGAAGAAAGAAGACTTTCCTGTAAATCATCTGTGCAGATCCACACATAATGCTGTGTTGTGTAACTTCTCACACACAGTGGATCCCATTTACACACCTGTTCACATATTCCGTTTCTTCCATTTCACCCTTTCCAATACCATGGCCAAGACCAAAGAGCTGTCAAAGACGTCAGAAACTGTGGACCTGCACAAGGCTGAAAGACCATCAGCATGAAGGTTAGTAAGAAGGTGACAATTGTTGCTGTGATTATTTGGAAATGGAAGAAATATAAAATAACCATCAGTTGCCCCTGGTGTGGCGCTCCTCACGGAGTGAGGCGGAACAGCCCTTCACAGAAAGAGTTTGTTAATAATCTGAAGGCAATTGGGACCACATTCACAGAGTACACCATTGATAACACACTACGCCATGATGGTCTTGGAATGGCTGCAAGGCCCCCCTGCTCAAAAAGGCACATGTGCTGTTCAGTGTTTGTCAGAGAACATCTGAATGATTCAGAGAAAGTTTGGGGGAAAGTGCTGTGGTCATGAAACCCAAACTGAGCTCTATGGCATCAACTTGACCTGCCATGTTTGAAGAAAGAGAAGACCATCTCTACTGTGAAGCACTGAGGTGGAAACATTATGCTCTTTGGCCTTTTTTCAGCTAAGGTTTGTCATGGTCTTGGGTCAGTGACCCAGTGTTTTGGTTTCTTTCTCACGGTGTCTAGTTCCTTAGTCTTTTAGTATTTCTTGAGTTCTAGTTCTAGGTTTTGTTATGTGGCTCCCCTGTTTTCTATGTTTCCTGTTTTACTTTGAAGGTCCGTGTCCCTTGTCTCGTCATGTCAATTGGAATCAGCTGTGCCTCCCTCCTGTTTTGCATTCCTTGCTTTCCCTCCGTATGTATATATAGTGTGTGCTTACCTGTGCTCGTTGTCGGTCCGTCTGTGTTACCTCCCTGCATCACCCTGTGCTTCCTTCGTGCCTTCCTGTGTATTCCAGTTTCAGTTCTGTGCTGTTAGTTTTCCCAGTTTAGGTTTTTGCTTAGTTCCGGTTGCCATCTCCATTGCTGCTTGTTTCACCAACCTTAAATAAAGCTCAGTCACATCTCAGCCGTGCTTGCATCTTGGGTCCTAATTTCCACACACCACACGGCTTGTGACAAGCTCACACGATGGCTTCACCACATTGAGTGGCCAATGCACAGGGGGATGTAACATAAAATCTATTGAGAGAACCTCTTTCCTTCAGCCAGAACACTAAAGATGAGTCACGGATGAGTCTTTCAGCATGGCAGTGACCCAAAACCACCAAGGTAACAAAGGGATGGCTAAAGAAGAAGCACATTAAGGTTATGGAGTGGCCTTGCCAGTGTCCAGACTTCAATCCTATAGAAAATGGAAAATAAATAGAAAATGTTGAGTTGCCAAGTTGCAGCCAAGAAATCTAAAGGATTTAGAAAGTTTAGGTAAAGAGGAGAGGGCTAAAATCCCTCCTGAGGTGTGACCAGCTACAGGAAACATCTTAGCACTGGGCTTGCTAACAAGGGTCTCCACATGTTTTGCTTGGGGACCAAATTTTTAACTCAGTGACTTATAACTTACACAATGTTATCAAATTTGTTTTTTTTTTCTGGATTTTGGGTTTATTTTCTGTAGCTCTCCATTAAAATAAAACTACCATAACAATTAGAGACTGTTTGTTTCTTTGTAAGTGAGCAAACTTTCAAATTCAGCATCAAATATTTATTCCCCACACTGTATGGTAAACAACGAGCGGCAAGACACAGTTTAAAAAGACAAATATGAGTTTAAGTTGTAGTCTCCGAGCACTGCAATGCAATGATTTCTAGCATTCATCATTAGTAACCAATAAATGAGCAGATCAGAAGCCAGAGATAACTCACATAATTACAAATTAGTAAACAAATGCAATGTCGTGTTTATAGATTTGTTTTCTACATGGTCACAGCTTAGAGACGAGTTAGAAAGCTGCTCAGGTGTCACAGATAGAAAATAGAAATAAGACAACATCAGCATTTAGTGTTGATGTGGTTTATAAAACAGTATTATGTTTAATAACTAAATATAATTTAAATATTCATTGTTATTATAGCTCAGATTGAACATTGAGCATTGTTCTCTGTTTGTAATGAACAATCAGTCTCTGAATGTCTGGTCTTAGTCAGCTTGTCAGACATATATAAATGTGAGCAGTGAGGTTTTAATGTAAGATTAAGCATTTTCAGAGTGTTTAAATGATGCTTCATCTGTGAGGTCAGATGTTTGTTTGCAGGAAGTATTCAGCAGTAAAGTTAGAATTTCTGACTTGTTAGATCATTTTGATTGTTTGCAAAAACAATAGTTTTTCATTCGACATATGGAGTCTGAAAATGATTCTGTGAGCTCAGCAGCTGAAACAATGAACAGAAAGACTGTAAAATATAAGCAACACCGCAAGTAATCCTTTCATTTTACACAGAGTGATTTCTTCAGTCAACCCCTGAGGATCAAGGTCTTGGTCTAAGCAGTCTGTGACATTCTACTTGTCCCAGCAAATCTGGGGCAAGCGTGACTCACCTGCATGCCCTTAGTGCCTGAAACACCCGAGGACCTCAGGTATGTCACTAAAGATGGAATTTTAAGACTGTTATGCGTTATGGAAATTTTATGAGACCAGGTTTTCCTCATGCATGAAAACTTCTTTCACAAGACACGAGATGTGAAGTACATAAAGATGAATTATTGTGAGAATGTTATATAACATGGATATAAAAACACTTGATATCAAGTACGAGCACGACTCACAGGATGTATGAGGGTTTTCTTTATACCTCTTTTTACATTTACTCTTTCCTCTCATACTGAGCTTAAAAATCTCCCATACTAGCAAACAAACGCGCAGACAGCGCTGAAGATGGCTAGCAGAAAGTCTGACCTCACCTGAGGCCCCATTAAACAGAAGGGTCCACTGCAAATGAGCCACTACATTTTTACTATTACAGTGTGACATTGAAAGTTAAACATTTTACATGCTTGAACAATCCAAGACCCCTTGCTTTCATACTTCATGAGCTGATAATAAGTTAATGCAGTTGCGGTGGCGGTGGGGACTCCACTTTACCTGATTAGTTGCAGAATAATCATCAATCTGGTTTCCATATTAGATGGATTTATTTGCACTCCAAAGACATCGTGTAATGTTTCTGGACACTTATAAGTCGTATCTAAATTAACTTTAGTTGCCATTAAGATATAAGAATTGTATGTGTAGAATTACACCTTATTTAAAAGAAATAAAAGTTTCTGACCAGTTGTGCTGAATTAATGTTTATCTACTCTTTTGAGTGCCACGTCTCTCTCTTATAATATCAAATGTGTTTTTAATGGAGCTTTCAACAGACCAGGAGTCTGTGTTCATGGTCACTGTGAGTAACAACAGTGCAAATGGTCAATCCAATGGTCCAGTGTGACTTTAGACGTCATGTGTTGTTGGTAACACAGGGACATGCAGCAATGAGGAAAAACGTGATTATGTATCGTAATGAGGCTGCCAGTTTCTTTGTCTCTTCCCCCTAATCCCCTCTTTGCTGTGGAATTACTTGTTTTCATGCACAATGTATAGCATTTGCATTAATACCACTGAGCCCAAGCTGTGTAATGTAAAACAAACCCAGGCTTAGAAATCTATAATTCCCTGAGTGTGTAAACACAGGCGTTGTTTCGTCTGAGTGGATCGCTGTAGCCTCTCAGTGGCTCTCGGTGGCTGTGCTCTTTAGTCCTCTCAGCCCTCCAGCGAGTTTCAGGAAGAAAAAAATCCTAATGAAGGGTTGAGTAATTACTCCTCTTAATATAAATGTTATAATGAGATTAAAATGATCCCACATCCTCCCTTCATTTCTCCCCCTCTGGACTCAGAGTTGTAGCTTGCCCTGGAAGTCTCTCTCTCTCTCTCTCTGTCCTTGCATGTCTTCTCTACCTCACTTTATCTCGTTTTTGGGCTTATTTCACGCTGTTGCTGAGACATTGAGCTCTTGAGGGCCAGTCAGCTAGACGATGTATTTAAATATATATACACGTGTGTGTGTGTGTGCATGCCTTTACCAGACAGTGCACGTACAGATTGTACAGTAGGTGATCGTATTTGAACGTTTCTCTCTGCGTTCGCTGTGATTGTATGTGCTGCTGAAGAGCTTATTGTGTGTGTGTGTGTGTGTGTGTGTGTGTGTGTGTGTGTGTGTGTGTGTGTGTGTGTGTGTGTGCCGTGCGTGCGTGCGTGCGTGCGTGCGTGCGTGCGTGCGTACGCACGCACTCGGAGCAGCATGCGACTAAACAACAGAAAGTGAACATGGCAGCTGCCATGCTGCACAAACTCCCACTCCTTAGACGAACCATACACAAACACTCTCGCATGCGTGTACTTCTAATATTGTGAGGACCGTCTCTGACATAATACAGCCCCGGCCCCATTACCCTTAAGATGAATGTAACTATTACAAGTTCTCAAATGACAGGTCAAATAATCAGTGAGTGGACTGATAGTAAAATGGTCGCAATGGATTTTTATAATTAACTAATTGCTCCGGACATGAATCGTGCAAAACTGTTAAATGGCCTTGAAGTGGACCTCTTATGCGTTTTATATTTTCTCTCATGTAGATTGGATGTTTATATTTAAAGAAGGTTCAAATAGTGAGGTCTCTTGGCTCTAATATGGTCATCTCAGGACAGCAATACCTGCAAGCACAGAAGCCCCGCCTACAGATGGGGTGCCACTGAGAATAGAGCAGGTTAGATAGAAGGGTCCTAAATGGCTCAGTTCGAGCTGCACCAAGGCCCAGTCTAAGGTAAGGATTATTTTGAACTGTGAATCATGCAAAGCTACTCTAGCAAAGTCCAAGGATACAAATTCAGAGCAGAAAATAAGAATAGGTCCACTTTATATTTACATTTTTTAGATAAATATGTATAAATATAAATTACTTGAGCAAAAAAACAAAGAAACAAAAAAACCCCAAACCTTTGCTAGCAGGCTAGCTTAGTTAGCTTAGTTCTGTTTATAAGATTAGTTGGTTGATGAGCTTCTTTTACTGTTTAAGTTTGAACACAAAGCCAAAAACACAAAGAGACTTCAATGTCACTGCTCATTACTTCTTTTGTTACCTGTTGAAGATCAGGATATAAACACTAAGCAAAGCAAGAACCACAGATTTAAATAGAAAAAAATCAAACTCACTCTGTAAACAGAGCCAGGACCATAAAAACATTTTACCAACAGATCTATCAAAGCAGTTCTAAGTGATTTTTCTGGATGGGTTCTGCCAATATGGGAGCGAGGTACTGTTCAGATTTTAAATCAGAAAAATTTGCATCTCCAGCAGACCATCACTATCACTACCACACCTCTGTAATATGTTAAAATTGGCCACCAATCAGCAGTCTGCAGTTGAATATTTGCAGATGTGTGTGAGGGAGAATCTCTGCCTGTTTAGCGAATGCATGTCTACCTAGTTAAATTTTAGATGAGCCAGGCTGTCACATTAGCAAAAAACCAACAAAATCCAGGCAAAAACTTGTCGACAAACTGGTTTGCAGTGGACTTGACTAAATCTAGTGTACAAAGAGGTGTGTGAATGAAAATTATTCTAAAATGTTCTGTCACGATTTGTGGAGTTATGCTTCAGCTGGAAATCTACAACCATAAACTTCCCTGAAACTCTTCAGGATAACATACGGTGCAACCTGACGGGTAACTCCCAAGAAACGGAACAACACGTGGCATCGATGGAGCCACAGCTATTGCAAGGGGCCTGTTCAGTATTGTCACTGTTAGCTCCTGTGCATTTCAAGCTACTTTTTCAGAACTGATGCGAGGAAATGTAGAAAGAGGCGGAAACCCCAAAGTGATTTTGAAGCTGAGTGAATCCCACAAAGGTGGTGATGAGCAGTCAGGCTACAACCTCCGTTTCTACCTTTTCATGTTACTAAAGTAAAATCACTGTGGCCATTGCTTCAAAGTCTCTCTGGGCTGGTTTTGTGGGACTATAGGTTTATACTGGTAGGTTGTCATTATGTGACAATGTGTTTGAGGCCATATTACTTACAGAAAATAATATAAGTATTGCAACACACCTTTATTATTTTTCTTGAGTAATGATCCCAACATTGATCCAGCAGTGGCTCTTGCACTCCAGGCAGGATGGCAGGTAAGTATGTTGACATATAGCTCTGACAACCCAGGTTAGCAAGTAAATAGGAAGATCAGGCAGAGAAGCATTGCCATAGCCGGTCCTTAAGTACAATAATCCAGGTGACGTCAATGAACAGGAAGCCTCCCACAACGCCATCTAAAAGCGTTGCGCCATCGTCACATGGTTGTTTCCTCTATACTTATATGTCACACTTTTACTCATGTTTTAATTGTTCAGACATTCAGCGTAACAGGAGCTGAATCAACCAGTCAGCTGTTTGTTAAGATTTGGTACGTCTCAGCTGGTTTGATTACCCATAACCAACAATCATTCTGCCCTTAGAGCAAAATGCATCCTTGTGAGGACACGCCCATGCTGTACATTCAGCTCCTCTAACCTTAACATAAACACTGCTTTACCAGGCTTTCGGTTCTCCTTCCATCTCCAGCCGACCATAATGAGCATTGAAAGACTGCAGCTGTCACTTCACAGAAAACAGAAATGTAGAGTGCCATCCCTGCTCCAGGCATCCTCCCTGTTATGGTGACGAATATCTTCACAGCCGTGATTTTATTGAAAAGTAACTTTGTGGTGAAAGAAGAATCCCATCTGAGGTAAACGGTGAACAAACACAGAGATTATTTTCAGTGGGCTGATTTTTCTATCAAGGGAAATTTTTGCAATTTCTAGATGTAATAAACACAGTAAAAAAATATTAGTGGGAAAAAGTGAGACACAGGAAGTAAAACAGTATTGGTGGTTTTAGCCAGTGCCTCAGAATCATATACTTAAGTTCTCTAGCAGCTGTAGTAATCAAGGAATATGAAGTGAAGAGCATGGAGTGAATGAATGGGGTCAATAAACCATGACAGGCTTTTAGCATGACCGCAGCTGCTTAATAACAGTGATGACCGAGGTCTACTAACATTAATAAGTTGCTGTTTTAACTTTACTCACTTTAGTTCCCTGACCATAGCCCAACACTTTGCCATCTGAACTTAGATTTAATTGTTTCCTCATCATCCAGCATTTAATGTAGTCAATGCAGAAGTTTGAGAATCTGCAGGTCCTTAAAGGGCCACTTGAGGCTGGCTCCAAAATCAAGTGAATCCAATGAAATACATTTACAGCCTTGTGCAAACAGGGCTTTGTTCTCTATATCTGCTTTACCTTATCATAACAGCTGTATGGGGGAACAATACATTAACACAGCATTAAAATGCAACACTGTCGTTAAGCATGACACAGTATTGAAAGTCCGGGCTTAATTTTTTTTATTAGTGTTCGTGTTCTGCTATTATTTTACTTTTGTTTAACAGCAAGCTCCACAGCATTAAAAATTATTAGATGATGTTTAATGATACAGGAGAATGGATGGATGGTAAGACACAAAGCAGGCCTATGACTAGGGGTGGTAAACATAAGGCCCGTGGCCCAGTATCGCCCCAGCAAAGACTCCAAAGACTGGATGACTTTGGAAAATGTTACATTTTTGAACTTAACTGTAATTTTTTAAAGTTTATTGGGTTTCCTGCTGATGAAGAACTCCCCCATAGCCATGAAAAATGGCCATATTTCTTATACAGTCAGCTTAAGTAACTTCCTATTTTCCCAGCATGATTTATAAAAGTTACTTGCTACATATATATTGTATGAATTATATTTAGGAGTGATAGGTGAGCCAAAGAATCCTCTGTAGTTCTGTTTTTTCCACCTTATCGCTGAAACTGTACAATAACAAGACAGAAAAAGCAGTAAGCAGCAGGACTCTCAGTTTTCATTTTGCTGAATGGATTCTGTTCTGCTGGAATTGAGTATTTACCAGTGACAGGAGGGAAAGAACATTCATTTGTGGGGAGTGAACAGATTTCTGAAATCCATCTGAATCCCCCAGTTTCAGAGAAATCAATCACAGATTTACACACATCCATCCCTCCATCCCTCCCTCCCTCCCTCCCTCCATCCATCCCTCCCTCCCTCCATCCATCTTCTAGTTGTCCTCCGAGTCTTGCAGACAGTCTTCACACTCTGTTGTTTGCTATCTTCCTGTGTTGTTTCATCCACCTACGGCCCTCTGCTGTGAGAAATCATATTTATAAATCTGTTAAAAATTAAACAGCATTGCCTCTTGGACAGTCGAGTCAAGTACAATAGTGATTGTTTTTCCAGTCACATTAAGTCACAGAGGTTAACCCTCAGTGTGGGTCCCAGTAGACATGATATGTAGAATTTATTTAAATTATGCATCAGTATTTACAGTATAATTTTCACAGCCTTTAAAAGCTGTTTATACTCAGATGAAAGCAGTGTAGTTGTACTTTTCCTTGCGCGATCTAAAAGTTGCAGTTGTGTGCATTCAAAACTTAGAAACATTCATTTAATTAACACAGTTTCTGTCTAGCTAATATGTAGTACAGATTTATTATTGTTACAGTTTTTAACTGGTTTGGTTTTCCCCACACACTCTTTTACTAAAATGAAACAAATTGCAATGATTTCTAAACATCAATCAAAATCAGAACCTTCATGTCTGGATGTGAGATACAGCAGTCAGGGAAATGGGATGCTGCTGTATCTCTGCAACTTCTTTTTGCTGTGTTACATGCAGTAAAAAGTAAAAAGTCAGATTTAAAATAGCCAGTCTACCTGAGCAAAAAAGTAGGTGTAGCCAATTCTAACATTTTATAATTCCCACATTTTCCAGATTAACCAGCAGCTGTGGCTCAGGTGGTAGATGTCATTGTGTCGTCTAAAAGTCAGAACGTCGGTCGATCCTTGTGCCAGAGACCACAAAATACTCAACGCTGAGTTGCCCCTGATGAATCCTTGGGAGTGTGAGTCTCTCGATGTGTGTGAATATTAGATTGAAAAAAAATGCTTATGTATAGGTAAAGGTACAGCATGAATGTGTATGTGACTGGGAAAATCACAGACACATTCCTTGAGTGGCCAAACTGAGTAGAAAGGTGCTATGTAAGCAGTCCTTCATAATAAAGTGACAGGAAACAAGTAGTAGAACACAGACTATATAATATAGACTATTCACATCCAATGCAAAGGTTATGGTTTAGTGTTGGTAAACATTGGCTGCTACAAATAGGCTTCATTATTTTTCTCAGTTTGACTCCAAACCCAGTTTATTTTATTCAATTGCTCCACAGTGTGTTTACTCTTGGCAAAAATGTAACAGGTTTTATGTAATTTGCAACAAGAGACCATTTCTTTATCCAGGAGTTTCTTAATTGAGATTTTAATTACATAACAAAAAATTCAATCTACTTGAGAATCTACAAATTGGGAAAAAAAGCTACTTTTTTCCATCTACCTACGAACATAAAAGATACTCGGAAAGAAAGGAAAGAAGTAAATTAACCAAACGGGACATTATTCTTAGCAGCAAGAATTCTACAAGTGAGTACCTGTTGTGTTTGTCAGACAAAAGCTAATATTATGAGAATAATAAATAGGCATCTGTGTTTAAGTAGAGGAGCCTGAAGCCATCAGCTCTCTCAGACTGGATGCTCACTGATGAGGAGGCAGAAAAGTCCAAGCAAAGGATTTATGAGAGCGAAAGAGCTAAGCAAGCTGATGGGGCCAAGTTAATGGACAGCTCTCCACTCAGCAGTTTATACACCATTCACAGACTGCTGCTAGCTGGACATCATGCAGCTCTAAAACTGGTTGTTGCTGCTGGCTTTGCATGAAATAGCATCGTTTCCTTATTACTACAGTAAAGATTCAACCCTTTTTTTATCCCCAAAATTAAAGAACCAAATTATGTCATGAGTTAATATAGAGGATTTATCTTCTACAATCATTTTTTAGAAAACAAAAAACAGAACTACCAGATGTGTACATCATCAGCCTGTGCGTGCATGAATCTTCACATCAGTTCACCAGCATTTCAGTGTTTACAGTAAACTATAGATGTGGTTCAGTTTAAAATGTCTTACTTCCAGAGTTACTTCTAGTTTTACTTTGAAAGTTAGTTCTACTATGTTCAGCTGTGCCTCCCAGTGTTGCCAATGGTTACCTGTGATATTCACACTCAGGAGCAGCGCTGCACAAAATAGCAACCAGTAGAGAAGAAGGAAAAAAAGTTAGGTTTAATATATGCAGGCCAATTACCACTGACTTAATCCTCAGAACAGACTTGGTATGTAGTTGGTGATCTAACAAGTAGTTCAAATAATACAACACTCAAAAAACCACCAGGAATCTGTAAATGGACAGCTAACGTTCAGCCTCACTCTGTGCCCCACATTCACCCAGGGCCTATGTAGAGTTTAGACTATTTAAAGTGAACTCATTGTTACTTTGTTTCTTCACTGTAGTCAGTTGTGTTTAATAGCTCCTGTTGAAGGCAGGGTTTTATATTTGTTAGCATACTTCCAAAACCACAATATTTTCCTGTCTGTAAGTAGTTTTTATTGACCTAACGAAAAAGCAAAAGTAACAAAAAAAATATAAATATAAACCTGTCTGTAAAAAAAGTCCAAATGTGCCACAAGCCACCGTTTCCTGACTGCAGACCTGCAAATCTTTAAGGGTGGATTCACACTAGGCTGTCCACGCTGTGCCTGAGTGCACTTAACCATAAAGTCCAGTTTATTTGTTATGTGGTCTCTGTATACTGTGTACATGCACTCTAACCCCCATGGGTGTCCAATGCTTCCTCAACACTGCCTGAGCAAAAAGTCTTCTCAATTAAATATCTAAGATGATAGTGTGTCAACGCTTCCCTAGCTAGATCGCAAAATACTTAGAATCATGTTACTTGTGCTCTGCAGGAATGTTTTTCTGGAGCGCATTTATCTGCAGATCCATGTTCAGCAGAGAGCAGACCTAGATGCAGGACTCAGAGACAGTCCTGAAAAATAAATAACATATTTTTATTCAGGTCAAGCAAAAAAGTGTAGTGTACAAACTCCACAGGGAAACCACAAACAGCAGGCAGGTAGCACACAAGGAGGACAAAGACTACAAGGAAGACAGGACTATTTATACACCCGAGGTAATCAGGGAAAGTGGAAACAGGAGGGAAACAAGGCATGGCTGAACACAATCAGGGTAATGACACACAAGACGTAAAACTGAAGGAAAGACACAAGAGTCATAAAATAAAGTAAAACAGACCAAAAAACCCCACAGAAGCAAAGTACTAACACACCTGACATGGAGCCATACTGCGAGGATAGTAAAATAAAGCAAAATACAAGGAATCAGATATATAGAAAAAAAACACAGAGAAATTAGATTTCACAACTGCAATAACTAAGACTAAAGATCATTAAAGAATAAAGTGAGAACATAGAGAGAATGAAACTAACAAGAAATAATAATTATTTAATAAATTAAAGATCATATTAAAAATCAAATCAAATCACCTTTATTGTCACGTCACATGTGCAGGTACACTGGTACAGTACATGCGAGTGAAATTCTTGTGTGCAAGCTTCACAAGCAACAGAGTTGTGCAAAATACAATAACGTGCAACAAGCAAAATATAAAATGGCTAATCTAAAAGTAATAAATATATGTACCATATATAAAGGTATATACATTACTGAATGTGTGTACTAAATATGTTTTCTACGTGTGTGTGTGTGTGTGTGAGTGTGTATATACATGTTTTACAAATGAAATAGAGTAAACAATAAAATAAGATATATAAAATATAAAATATACAGAGGTAGGTATGTGCAAAACAGTGGCATTAATGTACAGTATGGAGTGCATAATGTTGAAGTTCCAGTAGTGAGGGTGAGGTGTCTATGGACGTGTTCAGCAGTCTGATGGCCTGGTGGAAAAAGCTGTCTCTCAGTCTGCTGGTTCGGGACCGGATGCTGCAGAACCTCCTTCCTGATGGAAGTAGTCTGAAGAGTTTATGGCTGGGGTGACTGGAGTCCTTGATGATCCTCCCGCTTTCCTCAGGCACCGCTTCCTGGAGATGTCTTGGAGGAGGGAAGCTCACCTCCAATTATCCGTTCAGCACACCGCACTACTCTCTGGAGAGCTTTGCGGTTGTAAGCGGTGGTGTTGCCGTACCAGGTGGTGATGCATCCAGTGAGGATGCTCTCAATGGCACAGCGATAGAAGGTCCTGAGGATGCGGGGCTCATGCCGAATCTTTTCAGTCTCCTGAGAAAGAAGAGGCGCTGCTGCGCCTTCTTCACTGTCTTGTTTATGTGTACTGACCACGTAAGATCCTCAGCCAGATGTACACCAAGGAAGCGGAAGCTGCTCACTCTCTCCACAGCGGCGCCGTTGATGGTGATGGGGTGTGTACTCCTCTGCACCTCCGGAAGTCCACTATCAGCTCCTTTGTCTTTGCGACGTTGAGGGTGAGATGGTTGTCTTGACACCAGTGGGTCAGGCGCTGACCTCCTCCCTGTAGGCGTCTCATCACCGTTGGTGATAAGACCCACCACTGTAGTGTCGTCCGCAAACTTCACAATGATGTTGGAGTTGTTAGTGGCCGTGCAGTCGTAGGTGTAGAGTGAGTACAGGAGAGGGCTCAGTACACACCCCTGTGGAGCACCAGTGTTCAGTGTGATGGGGGATGAGGTGATGCTGCCCAGTCTGACCACTTGGCGTCTGTCAGACAGGAAGTTAAGGATCCAGCTGCAGAGGGAGCTGCTCAGTCCTAGATCCTGCAGTTTCCTGTCCAGTTTTGAGGGAACGATGGTGTTGAATGCTGAGCTGTAATCTACAAACAGCATTCTCACATACGTGTCTCTCTTCTCCAGGTGTGACAGGGCAGCATGGAGTGTCAGGGCTATGGCATCATCAGTGGACCTGTTGTGACGGTATGCGAACTGTAGAGGGTCCAGTGAGTCGGGTAGTGCGGAGCAGATGAAGTCCCTGACCAGCTTCTCAAGCATTTGCTCACGATGGGGTCAGGGCTACAGGTCGCCAGTCGTTCAATGAGGAGATGGTGGAGGATTTGGGTACAGGGACGATGGTGGCCATTTTGAAGCAGGCTGGGACTACAGACAGAGAGAGGAAAGGTTGAAGATGTGTGTAAACACTCCAGCCAGCTGAGCCGCGCATGACTTGAGGACGCGGCCGGGAATCCCGTCCAGACCAGTAGCTTTGCGTGGGTTCACTCTCCTGAAGTACCTCCGCACATCCTCCTCAGACACAGTGTGCGCACTGGCGTCATCCAGCGGTGCGCACACTGTCGGTCTCATGGTGTTCGCTGTGTTGAATCTAGCGTAGAATACGTTTAGATCCTCACACAGAGAGGCCGTGGTCTGCGGTGTGCTGGTTTTCCCTCTAAAGTCTGTGATCGTGTTTAGTCCCTGCCACATACTCAAAGAGACTTAAAACTGTGGTATGAGCATGAAAACAGGAAATAATGGGGAATCAAACTGAGGCTAAAGCACAAAGAAACACAAAAACATAATCCTTAAACCATAAGTGTTCTATGATTACAAAAGTGAAGAAATCCCCAACCTGAAAGCTATAAACTCCGTCTCCAAACAACAAAATTCACTGCATAAAAATGCCTCAAAGAGAGCGAACAAAGACGAGAGAGGAGATTTGAGATACTGACGCCCACTGAGACCTGGATGGTTAATGTCAGCGTAAGCGCAGGTGAGCGCAGGAAGTGGGGATAATCATACTAGAGTAAGACGCAGCCGTGCCTAATATTGTGGGTATACAGTGTTGTGCCTCCAAATAGGTGCCCATTATCTCTCTGTGGTCAGTGTTTCCAGTGTCAACACAGGTGATCTTTAGCATACAGGCGTTACAAGTTCTCTGCAGTGTGTGTGGCACTATTAACCTGTTAATTATTTACTGAACTGAAACAACAATGAATGTATTAATATTAATAAAACAATGAACCAGGATCTGCATCTGCTCACCTCAGCTTATGCCTCTTGAAGCTGGAGATGATTATTAGTGGGAGAAGCATCGGCTAGTGAGAGGTTTCTATCTCTCACCAGCTGAGAAGCGACTTCTTCTATACTTGAAAAAAGGCAGTAGAGGCTGATCTGTCCCATCACAGTACAACCATGAAGTGTAAAAGGACACACGGGTAACTTCACCGTCAGTGCTTATCTGGAAAATCTCAGGAAATCTGCATGTGCCTCCAGACAATTCAGCGATGTTTTCTCTCTCATTCCTTTAAAGCGTGATTTGATTTGATGCGATTGGTTTGAAATGGTTCCCACAGACCCTACAGGCATTTAAACACACCAAACTGATGATGGGATTTTTAACATCCGTGGTTTAAAATATAAAATGAAGTGATTTTTGTGAAAAGCTTGACATTTTGGGGTATTGGAGGATTTCTCAGATCAGTGAATACTCTGCAGGCTTCATGTAATTCTCCATGTAATAAATCACTTTGAAGAAGTGAGTTTTGTGGACGTCCTTTCCTTTAATGACTCTGAGGCACTTTCTATTTTGTCTTAATCCTCTGACTGATGTTGAAAGTGAGTTGTGCACGCTCTACGGCATGCTCATCTGACCTCAGAAACTCATCTGTTGGCAATTCGGCTGCTGTGCTAAATGAGAACGAGTGTTTTTGCCAAGCTGTATTTGAAACACCTGTGCACCTGCTTATTTACGTGATTATCCAATCGCCTAATCACGCGTGAGCAGTGCAGGGCATAGCCTCCAGCACCAGCTTGCAGGCTTTTCTTTTTCTCACTTTCTTTCCTCCCTGTGTATTTATATTTCCGTGTTTCTGTGTCACTTCACAGGCGTAGCTTCTTGTCTTCCCGCTAGACACCTAGCCGGCACACTCAGACATCATCTTTTAATCAGGCACCTGCACTAAGACTGGCTCTTTTTTACCAACTCTCTGACAGATTGTCACAGCAACAGTTGTGGTAGCAACATTCAGGCCCTGCTGATGGTTTCTGGCTTTGGCCCTCGTTGGTATTCCTTCTACTAACCTGCAATTCTTTGTGCACTCCAGATTCTCCAGCCAAACACAACCTACTTGTTCAGTCACTCAAAAAAAACCTCTTCCTCTCTGCTATCACTTTCCTTACTCACGACTCTTTGAGAAACACCTGGCACATTCTTCAACTCCGTCAAAAACCCCAGAGCCTCGTCTGTGTTCTGCTTTCTTTTTGTTAACTTTGCCAGTTCTTGTTACAAAGCCGCCCCCCGATGACCCATTTAGGGTTAGGGCTTCGTTTGTGTTGCTAAACAAGCACATTTTCAGAGACTCTAGTTTTTTTTTCTTTCCAAATGAAGTCCTAAATGTGTAGTTTTTCCGTCACAAACTTTTCCATCTGGCTATGCCAAATAGACAACAATTCCACAAAGAGGGTAAATGTTAACTGAGCTCTAGCCTTGACCTTAACAGGTTGCCAGGGACTTGTCCGATGTTAAGAGCCGAGCAGATTCTCATAATGTTCACTTTGCATCTGCAAACTAATTCAAATGGTAAAAACTGATAGATAACACCCACACATTGCTTTTATAGTTAAAATAATCTTGGTCAAACTCTCTGTCTAATACATTATATCTGCCATTAGCATCACCAGGCATAGAGGACAATGGGAGAATTAGGTTGTTTGCTTTCCTTCATTATCTCGCTTCCATCCTTCCTGTCACTCTTCACTGACAAGCAATCTGAAATGTAAAAAATCATTATCCTAAAAACAGTGGACTGGCACAGATGTTTTAAAAGTCCCTCTGAAGCTTGAAGTCTGTGTGCATTCACCAAAGTGTATCACAGCAGTGGCACCACTGATCTGAGACCTCTAATTAGCTCCCTGCGCTCTCAAACTCATAATGACCCTCATTTGTCAGGAAATGCGCAGCTTGTGAGTGATGCACGGGCAGAATGTGATTTAAGGTGAAGCAGACTCTGAAGGGGAGCATTTTGATGCCCGCACTCTCCCTTTTACACTGAAAAGATCAAAATTTAATTTGGACATGATATCTCAGACAGGTCTTACTGAGGAGCAACTGGAGTGGCCTGTATATGAAAAATGGATGCTAGCCACCCACTCGTTAGTGAAAACCCATTATGAAGCCTCAAGCCGGGTGTTTCCACTGTCACTATTTTGATTTTGGTCTTTTAAAACTAGATTTTAGGGTGACTGAATGAGAAACCAAGGCTGTACCAAAGGCATGGCCTCCTTTAGCATCCTTTTTTGACTATGAAGGGACTTTTAACGTATAAAATAAACATTATGTCATATTCAGCAAGAGTTAAGAGTTCAGTAAGTGTTTGCTGAGATCAGAGACAAGGCAGCTGAAGGCTCAAAGAAACACACTGATGTGACTTTAAATGGGCGTCACGAGCAGAGGTGAAACTGGATCGCTATTTGATTCCAGCTGTTTATGGTGGTTGTACTTCTTCTCCTGTTAGCTTCTGAAGGTAAATATTTGTGGAGTGAATGCATTAATATGAGTAGCACAAGGAGAAACTTCACTTTAAGTTTGCTGTAAACACACCACATGACGTCTACATAACTACACGTCTTTTTTCATCCAGAACAGTCTCCCCCTGCTGGCCGTTAGGAAGAATGTAGCTTTAAAGCAAACTGCTCTTGCTTTGCATTTCAGAACTGAAGCTTCATCTACTGTATTTTTAAAAATATTACAGTTTTTAGCCATGACACAGCACTAGTTTTTTTTTTAAAGTTTGCAGGAATACACTTTTCCCCTCACATAAAAGGCATTTACCAAATTTGACTTCTATAATTTTAATACATTTTCTATTTTTCTAGAAAACAATATCTTTTGCATTGGAAGGTTTTATTTTAAGGTACTGACAAGATAGACTTTATGTTTTATGTTACTGTTGAGTAAAATCATTATAGAGTATTAAAAAGTAGGCAACAATAATTGCAATAATAACATAATTTCCTTAGGGATTAATAAAGTATTATTAGTCTGGTGAGCAGGCCACCAGTCTATGGCAAGAATAACACAGACACAGACCAGCACATGCTCACATTTAGCAAAAAGGTTCTGGGTTTGAATCCATTGGCATGTTCTCCCTGTGTCTGCATGGGTTCTCCGGTAAACAATACTTTCAAGAACAGAACCTTGTTGTTGCAGATTTCCAGAGCCATGTCACCTTCCTTTTACTCCACTGATGGTTTCTTTCACTTCCTGTATCTTGCATAAAAGAAATGTTCAGATAATCATCCAGATAACTGGTGGATGGAGCTGAGCAGGAAGAGAGAAAGCGAGTATTGTTTGCAAATTAAGGAAACCTGAAAAAGACTTTTTTTTTTGGAAAATAAAGAATGTTTATGAAAAAAGAAAAAGACTTTGCATCGTGTTGATGTTCTAAAATGTTTGTGTGAAATGTGCCTCAACTACAGAAATACAAACAGCGAGAAGTAGCTGGAGCTGCCATATTCATCTTTAAAAAATGCCGATTATCACAGAAAGAACTGAACGACTGAATAAAAGCAGAGATGTTTGCAGCAGTGCTGGAATTGCACATGCTGTGAAGCACAAGTTTAAGGTACATGAAAGCTTTATCCCATGTGGGGATAATAGATAAGCCATATGGTAAACGCTTTGCATAACTCTAAGCACTAAATGAATATTATTTTGCATGAGACAAATCTGACGGGTTCCACCTTCACGAGTAAATTATTTTGCATATAGGATGATTGTTTGGTTAATGTCTCCTGTCCTCTGTCTGTAAATGGTCTTTGCTGGGGGTGAATGGTAAATGCATGCATTTGTATCCAAAGCATGCTTTGCTGTTTCACTCTCACTCACCATTTCACGGGCAGCTAAGTGACACCTGCCATGCAAGATGCAATCCATCAATCCGTCAGTTTGGAGGTCCTGCCCATGGACACTTTGTCATGCGTGCAGGAGAAGCTGAGGATCAACCACCTGTGACTAATAGACCATCTGCTTTGCCTCCTCAGCCATGTATGCACTGGTAATTGTTTATGATAATTTGTTTGTTTTATTACAATTCATTCTGGATAGTCTGCTGCTGGTTTGGAGACGCGGCTCACACCGGCTTTATTGATGGTGATGTACGAAGAGGCAGTTTAAACGATTTTTGTTTTTTTCCTCATGTTGGAAATATCCGTATCAGTGAGTTTGACGGTAGCATGACTGTTGGTGCCAGACCAGCTGGTTTCCCGAGCTTTTCACCACGACAGTCTGTCCGGCTTACACACACTGGTGCATTAAAAATAAATATCAAGTGAGCGGGAGTTCTCAAGATGGAAATGCCAAATTGAAGAGACTACAGAGGTTAGAGCTGACAGAAAGGCTGTGGCGACTCAGAGAACCAGTCTTTAAAAGTGATCAGAAAGGCTTCTCAGGATTCACAACATGTCCAACCTTGAGGCAGAGCACCTATAAGACCACCTTTGGTTCCACTCCTGACAGCCAGGAGCAGAAATCTGTAGCTGCAGTAGGTGCAGAAACTAAATATTGTATCCTGGTCAGATTATTTCCAATTTGTGCCGAGGCTGCAGACGTTAGCCTCAGAATTTGGTGACCGAAGCACAAATTAATGGTTTCAAACTGTCTTGTGTCAACAGTCTGGGCTGCAGCTGATAATGTATGATGTGGAAATATTTTCTTGGCAAACTCTGATCCTCTAATAACAATGAATCACGTCTGGAAGGCTGCACACTATCTATTATTGACCATGTCCGTCAAAGCTGGATTTTAATCAGGATAAAAAGGGTCCGGGGGGCCTCCGAACCCAAAAGATCACAGAAGATTTACTGTGTCGTTTGGTTTTTCACGATTTATTATTGCACATTTTTTAAGAAATTTGACCAGCTCCCACTTGCAAATTCATTTTTTCCATTCAAACAGGTCTATCCCATAGGAGGTGTGTTACAACTGCTCACCTTTTGGCCTCTAGTTAAAAGAACATGACCTCTTTGCTCTTCAGGTCTACTGCACCTGAATGCCTCAGCTAATGGCTTCTTTGCCATTTGGCCACTGTATTGTTTAGTTGCTGGGATCAGTGCTTTCCTTTTCTGTACTGTTTTAATATTGTAATCAAACTATTTGTTGCTTAGCTGAAGCAATTCTGATTTGAGGTTTGTGGATTTCTAGGACTGTTACCTCACGTGCCACTGTAGACTTCCAGCAAAGGTCAGAAAATGGTACATAAAAGTTGATTCAAGTTTTGCACAATGCTCAATCTTTGCACAACCCACTGTCATTGTTGCACTTTTCTATTGCACTGATTTGGGTCTGTATCATTCTGTTCTGTCTTTGTTTTTTTTTGTTGTGCAACTTTTGCACACTTGCACTTTATGTAGTTGTGTGTAGATTGTCAGTTGCGTGTTATATGCAGCACCATGGTCTTGGAGGAACATTGTCTTGCTTCACTGTGCCACTTGACTTGACTTGACTTGATTGGAGCTTCTGGGCCTGAAAAGTGAAGCTGGTGCAGGTGGACAACTCCTGGTTGACTCCCGTAATCAAACAGTTTCCTGATCAGTTTGTTGGGCTGTTCAACACAACATGATATTTAGTAAGTTTGATAAAAGTCATGTTCAACTTTATGCTTTTCTGTATAGTTTCTGGGATGCTTGGAACTCAAATTGCGCTGCTGGAAATAGTTTATTTTGATGCACATGCTGTTTTTTTTTTTTGGCAAATTTGCATTATAATATTTATTTTCGCCTTTCCTGCAGTACATAAAAATGAGCGTATCTCAAAAATAAAACTATAAAGACACTCAAAATAAATTTCTTGTGGTTGGAAACTATTTTGTGCAACTTTTTTGTATTTAAAGTTTTGAGGGATAAACCTCTTAAATTTCTCTAACAAGAAATATATGTAAAAAAAACCAAAAACGATTTTCAATTTTTTTTGTAGTTTATTGCACTTTTTTGCAATTTATGTAGTTACTATGGACTTAATGCATACATATTATTAAAATTTGGGCTATATAAATATAAATGCTCTCAAAAATGAGACTACAGCAAGTAAAAATATAAAGATAAGCTCTGGCGGACTTGGTTCTATGGTAGGTCTTAAAGGGTTAAACAGGCGACAGTGAAAATGCTCATCTTTACTATGTGAGAATGTAAGGGAGAGATGGACAGAGCAGAGACAGACAGTGACAAGATCGTTGTGTTTTGTTAACCTGTGTTTGCATATTTCCACACATGCATAGGCGCTTGTATTTCAGTGGCCTTATAATGAGGTGATGTCATCACATATAACCCTTGGGGAACAGTTTGTTCTTCACAGTAGAAGTGTTTTTTGAATGAACAATGTGTCCTTCACAGTAGAAATCCTTCCTCTATGGTTATATGGACATGTTCCACTGGTGTCTCGTTTCCCTCAGAAAATAAAACAGCTGCGATGTTGTTGGTTGGAACAAAAAAAAAAAGAAGAAAAAAAAAGAAGAAAATGCTCATCTTTAGACTTCACAGTGGGGATTCACTAACTAATGGGTGAAGTCACTGACCACACCCATCTTTTATATACAGTCTATCTAAATTTTAAAAAAGTAAAGCAGGCTTTGTCTTTTCACTGCAGTTACTTCTCAGTCAGACCTACGAGACATCACATCTGGAAACCTGACCTTTCATTAAACTGCTATAATTACACTACTAAAGGTCAAAAATGAAAGCGGGTGTCCACCTTCTTTTTATTCGCTCTTAAAGTCAGACCAGACTAAAATATTCCATTTCTCTGTGTTTTACATTTTGTGGAAAACTTTGCACACAACTTTTATTTATGTTAATTGTGATAAGAAAGTATGATGAGAGTTTTGTCCTCACTGCAGAAACTCAGAAGCTGTATTTTAAAGGCTGTCAGAGACTAGCTGTGATGATCTGGGATCTCTAATTAGCTCCCCTTAGTCTCAAACTCATAATGGGCATCATTTATCAAAAAAAATATTCAGACAAATCTGTGTATGTCTAATATGCTGTGAAACAAAAACCAGAACACTCCGAGCTTTGAATTATACAGCACCGAGCCATTAAAAACCATTTGGGATTGTGAAACTTCATTTAGGAAATCTTTTTTATTCTCTGTTGATCCGAGTATTTAAATGTGTGAAATATGTGGGCTTACAGAACATTTAAGGACATTTTCTAATAAATTGAGGCTACTTAATTAGAACATTTTTGAAATAGTTTGGATTCTGCGGATTATCTCTGCGCCACTGGCAACAGCTACAGCATCATCTTTAAACTTCTAGAAGTTCTTAAACACCAAATACCAGCTGTGTATGTCTTTCCCCACACAAAAACTGACATTTACAAAGGAAGATATGTGGCTCGCATTCATATTTTCAACCATGAGTAAGTTAAATAAGCAAATTGATGATGATGATGATTTTTTCTGTGCTATAATAAAAAGTCTCGCCAAATCGTCTGATGTCCTTGTGTGAACTTGTGTTTTGCCTTTCTCTGAAATTCCAAGCTGAGAGTTTTTTTTCAGTGTTTTCTTCCCTCAAAACTGAGATTGACAAATAAAACACGTTTCTTTTTCTCTACATCCTCAATGACTGTCTTAGTTTGACAATTGTTGGACCTTCTTTGGATCTTTTCATTGGCATGTAATAACTTGTGGTGGATCTGGGAATTTATGAGTCAACCATGAAACAAGGGAACGTCTGCATCCATTTCTTTCTTAAGGCAGGGGTGTCAAACTCAAGGCCTCGAGGGCCGGTGTCCTGCAGGTTTTAGATGTGTCCTTGATCCATCACAGCTGATTTAAATGGCTAAATGACCTCCTCAACATGTCTTCTCCAGAGGGCTGGTAATGAACTAATCATGTGATTCAGGTGTGTTGACCCAGGGTGAGCTCTAAAACCTGCAGGACACCGGCCCTCGAGGCCTGGAGTTTGAGACCCCTGTCTTAAGGTAAATGATGGCACAGTGGTGCAGTGGTCAGCTGGGGCCTTTCTGTGGTGAGTTTGCGTGTCCTCGTAGTGCCTGCGTGGGTGTCGTCTAGGACTGAAAATCCATAAGCATTTATGTTAAGTTAACTGGTGATTGTGTGGTCGTCTCACTCACCGTGTGATCCCGGCAGTGGACCATTGACCTGTCCAGGGTCTGCTTTACCTCTCGCACTATGACAGCTGGGAGAAGCTTCTGTTTTACCTATAGAAGACTGTAGAATCTGGGCTACGGTGCAGTCTTGAGATCAGTCTTGACTGAGTCAGTCAGTCCCTATCTGGACCAGTACCTGGGACACCTCCACTCTATATGGCACATATGGAGTTACCAAAAGGTGGTAAACGGGTGTGTTTCAGCCTAAATTTGGACTTTTTCCAAAACCCAAGATAAAAAACCAATCATGCCTAAGCCTGTCCAAGTAGTTTAGTTCCCTAAAACCAAGCAAAGAGTAACTGGAACTAAAATATTGACACAAAAAATTCGAACAACTCAGCTACGTGAAAAAATAGTCCTCATAACTGAATCCCCAGGTGAAAGTCCCAGGGTGAAAGTAGGAGGTCCAGTGTGATCTGTCAGACGTTTTAGTTCCTCAGCCATCAACATGATGAATTATAGTGTGAACTGTGTGAATCTTCTGCTGTGTGGTTGTGACAGTCATCCTTATGAGCTGAGTTTGGAGTCTGAATGAATCTTTAAAAAAAGAAAAGAAAACAGAGGCAGTGCATTTGCAGAAAGGAAGCTTCAAATGAACTTGACTGGATTTGCAGACATTTTGGATTGAATTTGGCTCTTTAAGTCCTCCTCTGCCCTGATGTGGAAACATGGCAGCTGATTAGTTTATTGAGGGCAGTGAAGCACAGAGAAGTAATTCACCAAAGAGTTTTATTGCCTATTCTGCTCAGAGTTTATGGGATCTTTTCAATTAGTATGGTCACTGCTGTAAACAGACCAGTTGCTCTGTGTCTTGTCAGCTCTATGCATCACTGCCTCATTACAATCAGACAAATGCACTTTAAAGACCCTGATGCTAAAACAGAGGCTGCCTGTGAGGTTGGAGAGTGGCTGCTCCGGGACCAGCTGAGGATATTAGGAAATGGATACGGCTGAATTGCTGCCAAATAAATACACCTCCTTCAACAACTGATGATAATGAAATCTTCTGGGATGAGTCTCACGTTTTTTTCCATTTCCTTTCTTGGTGCCAAAAAATCCAATTAGAAAACCAAAAGTGAGTTAATCCCACCGACTCATACTGTCAGCATATCCAAATCCCGATATGTGTCATTGCACTGTGCCCTAGAGCTCCATTGTTGTCCAAAAACCCATCAACATCACATATCACGGAGACGTCGTTGCAGCAGGTGACACGTTCTTTCATTACCCGTCAATATCTTGTATTTTGATTTGATCACACATCACACACACAGCTTCTTTTTACTCTGATTCTTTACAAGCAGCTAAAATCAGAAACAATACTAAAACAGGCACACTTTCTACAATCTAACACATATTTCATATATTAGAAACATTAAAAATTGGATTACACTGGCTTCTTCAGTAGGAACGAGCGGGCTCACTGGTCCAGAAAAGGTGAAGACGCTCCATTTCCCTTGCATGTAAAGATACAAAGTAGTGCACCCTTTCTGGCTGCTCGTCGGTGTGCAGTTTAAAGCTGACATAGCTGGCGTAGCTAATACTCTGCTGCCCGAGTCTTCTTTTTAATTTCATAGTCTGCAAACAAAACCAAATAAGACTTTTTCGCCACTGACGTATCTGTGTTTCAAAGATGGACATGCTGCGACTGATTGCACATCCATACGGCTGCAGTAAGCCCACCCTGCAGCACGCTAGGTTTATTCTCCCTTTTGACTCTAACTAGAACCATAACTTACAAAATAAAGAGCATGTTGTATTCAGTAAGATTTGAAACATGAAAATAATCACAAAAGTTAATCAGGATGAACACTCACATGATCTGTAGCAATAGATCAAAGCTTGCTAGTACCTGGTTGGACACGATTTACCTGCAGACACTCTGATCATAACATGTGCAGCAACAGTACTCGGGTAGGCTGTGGCACTTAAGTGTGTCAGGAAGATATCCCACTCCACCACCAGCAGCCTGAACCGTTGATACAAAGCAAGATAGATTCATGCTTTCATGTTTACACCAAATTCTGACCCTATCATCCAAATGCTGTAGTAGAAATTGAGACTCATCCGACCAGGCAACATTTTTATCTTCTATTTCCCGTTTTGTTGAGCGTGTGTGAGCTGAAGGAGGAGACAGGAGTGGGACCCAGTGCGGTGCTCTGTTGCTGTAACCCATCTGCTTTGAGGTTCAACATGTTGTGTGTCCAGAGATGCTCTGCTGCATACGTTGGCTGTAATGATTCACTGTTACCCTTTCTATCAGCTCAAAGCAGTCTAGCCCTTCTCCTCTGATCTCTGGCATTAATAAGGCATTTTCACCCAACGAACTGCTGCTCACTGGATATTTTTCTCTTTTCTGGACAGTTCTCTGTAAACCTTAGAGATCCTTGTGTGAGAAAATCCCAGCAGATCAGCAGTTTCTGAAATACTCAGACCAGCCCGTCTGGCACCAACGACCACATCACGTTCAAAGTCACTGATGCTCAGTTTGAACGTCAGCAGGTCAGCCGTGTCTGCGTACATAAATGCACTGAGTTGTTGCGAGCCAAACAGGTGCATCTTTTATATACAGTCTATGGTTCTTCTATGTTGACAGCAGCCTAATTACCATATTACAGATTAGATGTAACACATGCAATGAAGGCACTGAATCCAACCTTGGCTATTTCCTTTAGTCCACCATGCTTCTGTGTTTTTATGTATAATATCAACAACTCTTGTACCAAAATCAAGTTTTCAGCCAGCAAATGCACAATTAGTTACACTGATACCTTATTTTAAAGGGATCAAAAACACGTCTTGCTATTGTCTGTCATATTGTCATGACACGTGTTTCACTGTGTCCCTCATACAAATAAAAATCATCATGCAGACTGTGGCTTGTTACTCTGAAAGGATAAAACGAGCCTGTGAAACTGCTGCTGAGTGTATGCAGAGAAGAACCCAGACAAAAATGATTTAAAAAACTGAGCGTAACCCTTTAACCTTTCCGTCCCAGACTGTGCCAAGACTGTAGTTTTACTTAAGAGCTCCTATACATCTGTCTGAATGTGAAGCAGCTTCCTCTGCTCTGCTTTCTCTCGATGATAAACCCAAATGATGTCAGTCGAACTACTGCCGTAAAGACCGCTGAATGCGAAGCCACCCAGTGTCTTAATGATCATGGGGTCGTGGTTTTTGAGTGAAAGCACAGGACATTTAACATTTACTGCCTGAAGGCAGATTGAATGTGCATAAAAACGCCGAGTCCTTCACTGACAGTAGCCAGCTAAGTCGTTAACTCATATGGTGCATGCAAAATTACCTTAATGTGAGTGTAACATGTGCGCTGGTGCTGCGGAGGTAGGGCAGAAGGTAGGGCAGATTCGATAATAGGTTTAAAAGCACAACCCCGCAGGTCGTAATTATTTGCGGGACTGTCTGCCTGCACGCTGGATGTCCCGAAAACATCGCGCTGGTGTCACGGTGTTAAAAGCGCTCTTAGTAATGATGCCTCGCAATTAATTGGCTGATGATGAGGCTAGTTATGATGTAATCTCTCACACTCTCTCCTGCAAACAGCCAGCCCCCTCCCTTCTCCCTCTCCCTGGCTTTCTCTCACTCTCTCTCCCGTTTCCCCACCTCTTTCTCTGTCTTTCTCTCCTATCCTAACCAACATGGCCGCTAAGTCGGATGGAGCAGCGGTGTCTGTGGAAGATGACAACACGCCCAGGAGCCTCTCGGAGCCGGGGAACCCCACCGCCCGGCCCCGCTGCACCGCCGCCGGCGGGAAGCCCTACACCCTGCTGGACTGCTGCTGGGTGCTCTGCGCCCTGCTCGTCTTTTTCTCCGACGGCGCGACCGACCTGTGGCTGGCTGCCGACTACTACCTGAGAGGCGAAAACTGGTGGTTCGGCTTGACGCTCGTCTTTGTCGTGGTGCCCTCGGCTGTCGTGCAGGTGCTGAGTTTCAGGTGGTTCGTGTACGACTACGCGGAGCTGAGCGGCGGGGAAGGAGGAGCAGCGAGCTGCAGCGGGAGCGGAGCAGCGGCAGGCGGAGCAGCCGCGGCGGGAGACGGCACTCTAAGCACCAAGGACAGCGACCAGCGCGGCGGGAGCGCGGTGGCAGTGAACGCCGCGAATGTTACCCCGGTGTACGCGTCCTCTGCCCCGCCAGCGACGGCGGGGAGAGTCGGGACGCCCCGGAGGTGCTGCACCGTCTGCATGTGGGTCTTTCAGACCGTGCTTCACGTCCTGCACCTGGGGCAAGTGTGGAGGTAGGACCGCTGGAGTGGCGTGGGGAGCGAGAGGGGCGTGCTTGCGTGCATGTGCGCGCGCGTGTGTGTGCAAAGCGCACTTCTGTGTGCGTAATATGTGCGCTGGCAATGCGTTCTCAACGCTATCCTGCACGGAGATCTCCGTGTGTGCCAGAAAGTGTGTCTGTGTGTTTAGGCTCTAGATGTGTGTGCGCGCGCGTCATCGCATGTGCATGTGTCCGAAATGTTCCCTCTCTCTTCCATGTGCAGAAATAAACGAAGACAGCGCGTCTCCTTCCTCTAAAGCTGCCGTGTAGTATCCACGTCCACGCACAACTTTAAACAGTCGTAAAAATGCGAAGAGCTCCCCTGAACTGAACCTTTTGGTCCACCTGCCACTCCAGTCCCGCCTGTGACAGCAGCTGCACGGCTGCATACAGCTCCAACATGTAGTTTCTGCCCCCCCGATACCTCCGTCTGTCATGGTCCTGATATGTTGACAGGAACATTATCAAGGCGCTGTGGTTTAGACCTCGCTGCTGCTCTCCTCTGGCTGCTTGTCATGTTAGTGATTTCCACACTGGATTTTTTCCCCTTCTTTTACAAGCAGAGTAGTTTGGGATGGTTAAAATGTACGGGCTGAATCTTTAAACGAGCATTCCCACAACACATTTCAAACTGATTTCCTTTCCTGTTACATTAACTCTGTTAGACTTTACCCATCATGCACCAAAAGTCCATTTATGTTGAAAAATCTGGTTAACCAGTCAAAAGAAGTTTGAAAGTAAAAGTGAAAGATGAAACATAGATATTACACCAGAAAGAAGTCTAAAAAGATGAATGTTCAGTACACATCACATCCAGCCTTGTTGTAGAATTTATATATTTTAAACACAACATTTGATTGACTGTGTAGCTTCTCAGTCATCCAGCCCATGGTAGTCTTATTAGCTTTGGAGCTTTAATAGTTGGCACAGCATCCACCAGGGTTTAAATACCTGGGAGTCTGCATGTTATTAGTTTTACAACTGAAGACGCCTCTTGGATGGGAGGTTAAACACCTTCACCAAACCTAAAGTCGTCGAGTTGCCTTCTTTGTAAACTCCTTTTTTCGACCAATCAGACAGCTACAGTTTTTTTCACTGTGGCTACACAGACTAGTTTTACAAAGCAGCATTTTTTAAACTCTAAAAAAATGTATTTATAAATGTTCATATATCTGCATGTAAATCAAGTATCTTATGGGGTTGCGTCTCTTTGAATGGTGAGCTTATTTGCACGTGCCTGTGGACAGTCAAAACCTGAAACATGGAGTCACACTGCCTCACAGGACGCTCCGGGTTACAGTCTGATGGTTGGCTGAGGAGTCTGCTGATGTGTTGAGAAAGAAGAGATGTCTTTTCACTTTTAACTAAATTTAGAAGTGAAGGCGTTTCTTTTCACGGACCCGAAAAGACGTCTTTTCACCTCTCGCTCTTCAAATGTCGACGTACTCGAGACATCTGACAAAGTCGTCTTTTCAAGAAGTTTTTGCTGGGTGCAAAAGGGTTGACTCGAATATGGAAGTTTCACATAACCGAAATCTCTAGAAATTAAAGACTTTTTTTTGTTAGACGACGTGAAGCACTTTGTATATAATACATCAGACTCACACAGATGAAGTTGTGTGTTCATTTCAAATGTGAAAAAACAAACAAAATATCTCAAATGAGCTTTTAAATAAATAAAATAAATTCTAATTACAACATAAGACATTTAGGTGTTTACAAATTTATGTATGGTGACAATTACAAAGTGCTGTAATCAAGTAACCCAGTTGTATTACCACATATTTATCAAGTCAGGCAAAGTACACACGGGACCAATTTTGCAATGGAGACAAAGTACAATAAATAAAAACAGTGACAAACAGACGAAAATGCAAAAAACAATTAGAATTACAAATAAATGTGTAGAGAAAAGTCTGAAAAAACAACAAAAAATACATTTTCCTTCTTTACTGTTTTACAGATAATCATAAAACATCACAGATTAAACTCTGGACGCTTCAAACCTCTAAGCTGGTGATAACTGGACTAAAGCACCTTCCTGTAGCTCTGCCACAACCTGCTCAAACATTACCAGTTGGTAAAGTAGAAGGAACTTTTTTACTATAACATTTTAATTCAGTTCAATTGAATTCAATTCGACTACACTTATGTAATCGCAGTCACCTCCAGGCACTGCATTTTGTAAGGTAAGGTATTGTAAGGTCCCTGGGCAAGATACTGAACCCAGGTTCCTTTAGATGCGATCGCTGGAGTGTGAATGTGTGTGGCTGTTGTGAAAAAGCACTTGTGTGAATGAGACATGCTGCTAAAAGTACTTTGAGTGCTCAAGTAGAGTAGAAAAGCAGTAGATAAGCTCCAGTCCATTTACCGTGTGTCTCATTTGAGGTGCATGACTCTCAAACAGCTTTTTAAATATAGCATAATCCTTTACTCAATGCAGCACACCACAAAACACAAAAGTATCTAAGTATAAAATACAGGAGCCAAAGAAATCTCCCTGAAGTCAGTTCTTTTATAGTGGTCAGACCACCAGGGCATCTGCTCCACCACCAAATCCATATGGCTCTGAAGCTCTACGGTGCCTCCTGCAGGTAGTGCGCCCACAGGAGGGAGAGCCCATGTTGCTTTTTTGGGCTGTGCCCGGCTGGACCCCACGTGCTAAGCCCCGGCTACCAGGCACTCTCCCTCAAACACCTCCCCCCAGGCGTGGCTACCTCGGTAAACCTCTCCTGGTACCTTGGTCCCTTTGTAATTTTACTCATCATAGAGGTTTCTGAATTGCTCTCCTTCTGTTTTTTTTTTTAAAATATATGTTTCCACTGTCAGACCAACAGACCCAGAGCTATGTGAGCATGCAGCACAATTATTCTCAGTGCTTTGAGGGTCCGTCTGAGCAGTAAGCCCGTATCAGTGTACAACTCTCAGCTCCAGGTCAACACAAAAACATGAAGCCAGCACCATTATCACAAGTTAATTGTTTACCACGTTAATTCTTAAGAAGGAAGTGCACTAAACTGGCAAAGTGAAACAAAAATCCTGCAGAAATTGCCTTGAAATACCAGCAGTCCTAACCCGCATGCTTCCCTCATAATTACTGCAGCCATTAGAGACGCCAGTCACACTAGGAAGTAATTATGGGTTATAATAACCCGCTTAACCGGTTACCAGTGGGATCTTTTTTTTTTTTATAGTAGAACCTGTTTACTGACTGCAGAGCAACTCGTATCATCTGTTCCAAGAGCAGTAAGTAACGCTGGCCAGATAAATCAAGGCGAAAAAAAAGGAGAGACTGAAGCGAAAGCAAAGACCTGAGGGTGAAGCAAGTTACAGTCAAAACACCAGCTGGATCGAGACGTGACTGAGATGATAGAAAAAATATCCTGAAGTCAGACCCAAGACTTGAATAGTGTAGTAAAAAAAGCAAAAAACATTTGTCTGTAACAAAGAAAGATTTAAAAGAAGCGCACAAACACTCGCTGCATTGTTCTACAGAAAAACGTCTCAGTTGTGCAACAATGAAAAATGATATTTTCCAGCAACAATAAGGCTGCCAGTTCAACAGAGCAACTTTTCGCTTGTTCTTGTTGCATAATTTATTTCAGCTTTCAGGAAAACAAACTGAAATTTGTACACGACGAGCGGTCTGTGCCTTTGATTTACTCCCATATAACAAAAATCTGACGCTTTGAAGAACCGGACCAGTGTCTTATTCAAAGACACATTTTATTGTGACTGTATAAGTTCCAAAAAGATCGAAAATAGCTTCTTAGATTTTCACTGAGCAGACAGGTCCGCTAACTCAGACGGGCCGACTGAATCATCCTTTAGGCGAGGGCGCGGGGCGGCAGCTCGCCTCCGAACCTCCGTAGACAAACACGGAAAAACACGAGATTAAATGAAGATTCACAGAACATCAACTATCCATCCATCCATCCATCCTCATCCGCTTTATCCGAAGTCGGGTCGCGGGGGCAGCAGCCTAAGCAGAGAAGCCCAGACCTCCCTCTCCCCAGCCACCTCCTCCAGCTCATCCGGGGAACACCAAGGCGTTCCCAGGCCAGCCGAGAGATATAATCTCTCCAGCGTCCTGGGTCTGCCCTGGGCCTCCTCCCGGTGGGACATGCCCGAACACCTCACCCAGGAGGCGCCCAGGGGCATCCTTGTCAGATGCCCGAACCACCTCAACTGGCTCCTTTCGATGTGGAGGAGCAGCGGCTCTACTCTGAGCCCCTCCCGGATGGCCGAACTTCTCACCCTATCTCTAAGGGAGAGGCCAGCCACCTTCGGAGGAAGCTCATTTCTGCCGCTTGTACCCGCGATCTCGTTCTTTCGGTCACTACCCACAGCTCGTGGCCATAGGTGAGGGTCGGGGACGTAGATCGACCGGTAAATTGAGAGCTTCGCTTTTACACTCAGCTCCCTCTTCACCACGACGGACCGGTGCAGCGTCCGCATCACTGCAGCCGCAGCACCAATCCGCCTGTCGATCTCGGCTCCCTTCTCCCATCACTCGCGAACAAGACCCCGAGATACTTGAACTCCTCCACTTGGGGCAGGAACTCATCCCCGACCCGGAGTGGGCACTCCACCCTTTTCCGGCTGAGAACCATGGCCTCAGATTTGGAGGTGCTGATCCTCATTCCCGCTGCTTCACACTCGGCTGCGAACCGTTCCAGTGCGAGCTGGAGGCCCCCACACCGATGAAGCCATCAGAACCACATCATCCGCAAAAAGCAGAGACGAGATTCTGAGGCCACCGAAGTGAAAGCCCTCCGCCACTTGGCTGCGCCTAGAAATCCTGTCCATAAAAATTATGAACAGAATCGGTGACAAAGGGCAGCCCTGGCGGAGCCCATCACCCACCGGAAACAAGTCCGACTTAATGCCGGCAATGCGAACCAAACTCTTGCAACGGTTGTATAGGGATCGAATGGCCCGTAACAGTGGGCCAGACACCCCATACTCCCGCAACACCTCCCACAGGACACCCCGAGGGACACGGTCGAATGCCTTCTCCAAGTCCACAAAACACATGTAGACTGGTTGGGCAAACTCCCATGCACCCTCAAGTATCCTCGAGAGGATAAAGAGGATAAAGAGAGGATAAAGAGGATAAAGAGCTGGTCCAGTGTTCCGCGACCAGGACGAAAACCGCATTGTTCCTCCTCATCAACTAATTCAGGAAAAAAACAAAAGCATGCGGGAATTCATATGAGTATAATTACATGCAGACTCCGTAATGAACTGCATTAATGAACAACAATAAGATGCTGAGAGCTGGAGAATGAGAATGAGTTGGTTTTAATGGGGTAGTTGCTGCCGGGAGAGTCGGGCTGGGCTCAGAGTGTCGATGACTCGACTGCAGGTTTACATTTGAGAAGCTGAGATTTCTCAGCTAAGGCGGAAGTGAATTCAAGATGTTTTCCCTCCAGTGTGATTATTAGGATTTGATTATTGCAGTATGAAACCTAATGTACGCCTGCGAAATGCATTTTGATAGAATGAAAGTCAACATCGCAGGCATTCTGGGGGGAAACTGATGAAATTACAGAGGCAGGCTGAAGTTTGGCTTTGGCAGCATATAACAGGCCGCAAGTAACATTCACTGTCCAAACAACACACAGGAGCTCGCAGGTATTTGGGACATTTACACCAGTTTGCCTTTTCACTGCTCATTATGATTTCCTTCACTGCAGAATTGAAACTTTTATCTCTTTCTGTGAAAACAAAAGATTAAAAAAACACTCAGGTGAAAAATATTTGTTTATTGTTTTCATAGTCATGGTCAGGTTTTAATGGATCGTGATATTGTTGTGATATTATTGTAGCAGTCTCGGAAAAAAGATGTTAGAGTAGGTTTGTTTGGATGGCTGAATGTGCAAAGTGTCTGACATCCTGTTAGCTACACTCATAACCTTGATGACAGTCTGTACATTTGCCCATTTTAGACCACTTATACAAATCTCTGGAAAGGCAAGTTACTGAGTGTGCAGCACACTGGAACACAGCATTAGCAGTTTAAGGGGGACATCACTAGGAAACTGCTTGATTATGTGGCACATATATAATTGATGACACCAAAGGGTGTGTCCACATGCACATATATATTTTCTGGCTGCTCTCTTTAGGGCTTGCCACAGTAGACCATCTCATGCTATCCCAGCATCCTCTTCCCTGTGATCTTCCTCTTTTCCTCCTGCCAGGGAGCTCCATATTCAACATCCTTTTCCCAATATATCATCCATCTCTCCTCTGCATGTGTCCAAACCATCTCAGTTTGATTATTGGTTTTCTAACTGTCTCCATACTCTGTTATATAATCATCTGTAATCTTCTCTATCTTCATCACTCTGAGTGAAAATCTTAACACTGTCAGTCCTGAATGCGGTCTTTTTTTAAGCACCACCTTCTCTGACCCGTACGTCACAGCGGGCCTTGTTAACACCCTTCCTCTTTTTTCCAGTCCACACCTCCACCTCTCCAGGCTCTCTTGTTCCTGGTCCCTACTCTCACTACACATCACAATGACAGCATATAAGGATAAAGATAACAGGGTCCCATTAAAGGCTAAACAAACTAGTGGTTGAGAAACTGTCAGATAAAAATGGTGTATTTATGTCATTATACGACTACTATGAGCACTTTTTGTCGTAGCACGTTAAATTTCACACGTGCTCAACACCCCAGGGTTTTTTGGGGGGGGTTCAGTATCTTCCCCAAAGTCACTTTGCCTGCAGGAGCTGCAAATCGAACAGCCGACATCCCAATTAGTGGAAAACCTGCTCCATGTCTCGAGGAAAAGCTGCCCTAACAATCACAGCCATCCAAGAGTTCATCATTATCTTGGTACCAAAGCTTTTGTCAGTCCCTGCTGCGTAAATTAGATTTAGTAAAGTTGACAGACGGTCAGAAGTATCAAATGCATCACTAATCTCTATTTAACCCTCAACACTTTGAGGTGTGCTTCTGTGTATAGTTTTAAATTCTGCCTGTTGATAGCGAGCGCCGTATGGACTCTTTGCACAAGTTGGTTTAATTTAATTTTAACTGCCGTTTAGTGAAACTTCTGTGAGAAGTTATGAGCAAACATCTACCTGGTTCTTATGATTTTATTTTATGAAGCCCAATCAAAGAACAATCCCCAGCTTTGCTGACCTTTATCTTTACTGGTATCATTTTGTGTTTAACTGTCAGTCATTAGAGGATGAATCCATGTAAATGTGCGTAAACACCGATAGAAAGACAGAAGCCAGTTTTAGACATCTTCCTGAATGTCCCTGATCTCACTGTGCAGATGTTTGCAGCAGCACAGTGAAAGCAGAGGCTTTTATTGACCTAAAACATGAGGTGTAGGTCAGGCTGTCATTTACCCGTGGTGTTCAACAACTGTGTGGGGGAAAATCCTTCTTAAGAGATACCGACCGCTATTGACAGCTACAAGTGCCGGACCAGAACCCACAATGCCTTTCAGTAGAAAGACACGTCAGGTTTGGAATCAAGGTCGACTCACCTTTTCTAAAGTGGAGACTCGGCTGTTTATCTTTTCCCCTCATCTACATTTAAAATCCAGATGAAGGCAGCAAGGTCACATTTCTTTATCTGGGGGTTTGTTAAAAAGGCTTCCTGAGAACTGCAGGGGATTTCCTACTGAAGCTGGAAAGACATGAAACACTTTTGCAACAATTTACTCGGATTTTGTATGTTTATGTTTGGAGTTGATCATGAACACTACGAGAGGATTGAAACGGTCATCTTCCTGATAACTGCAGTCAGTGGTACTTCCTGCTAAAACCTAACATCTGACTCCTTTTGGTAGATTTCACAATGCCTGAAGACTGATGAAAAAGTAGCTGCCTGTCCCTCAGAGGGCTGTGTGGCAGGCAGCGTGCAGACGGCATAAACTCAAAATGCAGCTTCATTGCTGTCCAAACCCCCCCCCCACACGGGAATGAGACCAGGAAAACCAAATACTAGGAATCATGGATTCAAGGAACACAGAGCAGGGGAGCACACAGCAAAGTGGGATCACATGGCAAAGAGAGACGCTGACAATAAATACACAAGGCAGCGAGGCCAGGAAAACAGGTGGGAAACACACAGAGTACAAATCAGGGGTAATGAGACAAGTTAAACTCAATATAGGGCACAGGCGACCAGAACTACAAAAAGAAAACAGGAAGTAACTTACAAAAGAACGCCTGAAACAGGGACAGAGAGTTAACGGGAGACACAGGGAAGGCCGGGATACGCTGAAACTCCAAAATACGGAACGAAGAGAAACAAGACTGCAGGAAGGCGAAACTAAAACTAAGAACAATTGAGAAACATAGAGAAAGTAACAAGAGAGTACCAGCAAGGAAACAAAGTCCAAATACTATAAACAATAACACAACCAAAAATAAAGATTCAACAACAAATAGATGTAGAAAGTCCAAAACTCAAGATGCAGGGCTGAAAACCCCAAACACCCCTTTGGATATATTTAAGCTTTTATATAACAGAAGTGATTGAGCTGTAAAACAAACACATTCACAGTTGCCATGAAGATGAAAATTAGTTCCAGATGTTTTTAAACAAGTTAAACAGATCGACTCCCTCGGGGAGCCTGCCCCAAGTGGCCATTCAAGAAATTGCAGTTATTGACACTTTCAGTCCCAGAGGTTGCTCATTTATATTCAGTTATGGGCTATATTATGTCACATGTGTCTGTTGTACATTAGAAACTATCTTTATATTATGTTGACAAACATGAGAGTTTCAAGTCTTGTTGCACTGTAGGAACCCAGTGTCATTATGAGTTTTTATGCATATTAGGAGATGTTTCTAACGTCTCCTGATCGAATTTAGCTGGACAGCTGCAGATGACAGATATATAAATATGTGATGAGTGTTATTTGCTGTTTGTTCATATGCAGTTTGCTTGTTGAATGTCTGAGGTCCTTAATGTTTTGTCCTCAAAGGGAATTTGCGATTTTCTTTCTGATCTTATGCACCTGTCATCAAGAAAAGTGCAGGACATGTTTTAAGTGTTGACGGTTTCAAAAGGTACCATCAGCCATGAAGAGCCTCGACATTTGTGGACAGACTGACGAAGCATCAGCTCCGGTCCAGCTTTGATTTCAGTGGTCAGCAAGCCTTGCAGTTTTTTAGGACGATCCAATCGGTTCCTGTCTGTGCCAGACCGGATCAATCAATCCTAGAGAGAAGTGACTGAATCAGTTCCAAATGGACACTCAGCTCAGGTGACTGTTGGCCACGGCTGGACGAACACGGCTGATAATCAGCCCGAGTGACTAACTGGCAGCCGCAGTGTAGCTCAATACGCTGAATCATTCAAATCTGTGTGTGTGAGCGTTCGAGGAGGGGCTGCCTCACTGTTCATTCACAAATGAAGTGACTCACAGTGATTATTGCTCTTACTTTTCATTTTAATTTCAGGGTCTGTCACTCAGGGACTCCCCATTGGTTGGAGAGGGTAACAAGAGAAGAAGAGTGTCAATAAAAGATGTTAGCAGGTCCAGCTGTCGGGCCCTTTGCTTTGTAATCTGTGGCCTTCTGTGTACTTGTGAAAAAATGAGTTGGCATTTTTCAGACCCCAAAGCTATTTGCCAACCTTTCATTCACACAAGTGGAAGCAGATGAAGTGTTTCAGGCTTCGTGTCCTCCTGTTTTTTAGTGTTTATCCTAACATCACCTTATTTAATGAAGCCCTTCAACGCCGATCAGCGATCTTCCCCAAACCTGAGCTGTTGCTGCGCCGAACGGTGGCGACCCTCTTAAAGAAGCGTGCGTTGGTGCAGCACTTTCTCTTCCAATCTTTGCTTTCACAGTTGTGAGTTTTGATTTGCAGCTGAGGCCCAGTGTTGTAATAATTCCTCCTACAAACTCAAATTCTAAGCAGGTTTTGATTTTGCTCTGTGTGCAGAGTACCGCCGTTCTCAGACAAAGCATCATAAGAAGAGTCAGCATGTATAGAAAATCAGCCTGATTTTTAATGGTCGTAGTCGTGCCGCAGAAGAAAAGCCTCATTTCTTTTATAGCTCACAGATAGAAGTATTTAAATATTGCTGTGGTGGTGGTGAGATCTCAGAAAAAGTTTAATCGTTAAAAACGCTTAAGTTCTTCAAAACACAGGGCTGATTTTCAGCTTTTAAGAAAGGGTCAGTGAGAGGCATGTGCTTGGTATGTATATGTAGCTGTGTTATGAAATGAAATTGAAAATATTGGAGGTATAATCAGCTGTCTCTTGGATAAAAGTTCACTTCAGGAGCAAATCAAAGAGAGCGGAGTGACCCGGTCATCTGGTTGGTAGGAAACTAAGGATGGGAAGTGCTGGTGCCAGCCAGCAACAAATGAATGATAAAAACAACCAGTATATCATTTGCAGATGGTGTTTTCTTTGATAAAAGGATAATAAAAATAAAAGAAATGCTACAATGAATCACCATTAATAATTAGGAGGGCTGCCTTAATAAACTCTGTGAGGAAAAAATAAAAATAATGTACGACGTAAAAGATTTCATCTGATTCCTTTCTGGTCTGTGTTCTTCCTCCACATGCAATCTGTCTTGGCATAAATGCGTGGGAACCTACACTACTCGTCTTTCCAAAAATGGGAGCTTTCGAGCTAAAACTGGACCACTGTGGAGAATTTGTTTTTAACGTAAACCCCTGAGGAATTAAGAGGAGCACAAAGTGGGGCTGAAAGATGAGAGATGATTGAACGTATGTTTTTTGTTCCAAATAAATAATATAATATAATAATTTAATTTATTATAATTTAATAACATTTCACTGCAGACAATGACGGCATTTCTGACATGTCATAAAAAAGAGCTATTATGTAGGCGGGTTGCAAAGCAGCTTACAGAAGACGCTACAGGCATGGGCAGGACAGCTGAATGTTTAGGAGATGACCTAAGTGGAGCTAACAGCTGATGTGAGCTGCTGTCAGATCATGCAGTGGGATTGTGGGTTGAGCTCGACTGCATGAAGTAATACTACGCACAAAAAAATGAATGAATGAATAACAATAATAATTTGTAGAACATGTATTTGCATGTTGTCCTCCTGTTTCTGTGTTTAATCACAGCCGAGAAGAACTTAATTTAAACTGTGATAAGAAGAATTTTTCTGACTTACTACCGTATGTTTTGACAGCATGTTCACACCAGTTTCGACTATAAAGAAAATATCCTTTATTTAACTTCAAGAAAACCCGAAGGTTCTCAGGATTCTCCTCATCTGCAAGTCTTTCAGGTTCAGTCTCAGTTTCTTTGTCTGATCTGTGATTTAAAGGAAGTTTTGAGGTCTCTTGCTATTCCTTGACCCAGTAAAAGAACATGACTGGAAGTGATAGCTCTTCTGTTGTTTGAAGCTTCTGATATGCTGATTGGATGGTAAACAAGAAATAACAGCTGTTTCTTTCATTTCTGCTGAGACAGAGAGAGATGGGGCAATTTAAGACAATGTGCTGTCATGTAAATTTAAGCCTGTGTCGCCATAAATAACATATGGATTAGACAGCTGGAGCTCTTTTTTACTCTTTTAGCTTTCTACTCCGGTTTCTCGGGGTTTCCTCTGTAAAGTCATTTCCTCTGACAGCGCTGGAATTATTTTTATTTTTTCACAGCTTTTCTGCGTTTTCTTTTGCCCTTAGGGCGTGATCCTGCAGCATCCAGCGGCCTGTAGGGAAAAGGACTAGAGAGCCATGAAAGTCGGGCTGAAATGCAGGCAAACAGATGGACGTGATGATAGAATTAGAAAAAGTCAAACGGCTCCTTTAAAGCAGCTGTTTTGTCTCTGGCATCAGAACCTGCACAGGAGTGTTTTACGAAGTACAAACCACACATTTGAAAACATGATGTCGATCTCAGATCTGCTCAACTCAAGTGAATGTTTCTCTACTGAAAATACGATCGAAACCCTCGAGTAAATGAATTTCCTGATTTTGCCAGTTTGCCAAAGGTTTCTATGAAATTCACAGGCACCGTTTCCGTGGGAAAATATCTGCAAAAAATATGGTTTAGGTTTGTCAGTGAACCTTACTAACCTTAATGGGAGATCCTCCAGTGTGAGCTGCTGATTTCAGGACATAATCTAAATATGGCCTCCACTAAAAAACACGTCGTAAACAGTGTCGATCTAAAACACCTTAAGCCTCTAACACCAAGTGTATCATGTTAGATGCATGAGAAGGGCTGTTCGATATAACAAAATATATCAGATAACGATATAAAAACGTCTATCGTTTGTTTTGTGGTGTCACAAAATAAACTGTTTACAGCAATATTTTTCATCGTTTTGATGGTCACTGTCACTTTCTCTTATAATTAAAATAACCACACTACAGACAGACAAGCGACTGCTTTTATGCGTTGTCGTTAGCAACGTGGCTCCACCGTCCACTTGTTTTCCACATAAACCTTACACAATAAAGCTGAAGATCCTGGTGAGATTTTTCAAAATAAAATGAATCACGTGAAATAGTATGCAGAGTGTTTACCGATGAGAAGCTAAAAGGACCCGTCAGGTACTAAAAAATAAACCATAGAAAATGCTTTTCCCCGCAGCACGCCGTGTAATAAATACTGACAAAGAAAATGGCGGCCGTTTTAACTTGTGTCTAAAAATCTATAGCTTCATGCATCGGTCAAAACACTCGACTCCAGGTACACGACGCCCAGCTGAAAACACTTCACGCATGTCGAGTTGCCCAAAATACACAGAATTTACAGAAAATGTAACATTTTTGTGATTTATATCGTTGTTGGGATAAATGTCTTATATCGGGATATGAGATTTTGGTCACATCACGCAGCCCTATGCATCAGTTTTTCAGACCTCGACATCAGTGTGGTTTTTCAATGCTAACCCGCTTATATGTTTTTATTTGTTTAAGATAAACAAACTGTGAGGAAGTAAACTGCAGAAAATATTGGATACAGCAAAAACTGATGCAAATTAAAACTCATATATTTTGTTTAATTGATCATACGTTTCAATAAACGACCAGTTTAAAAAAAACATTTGAATTTTCTGGCAATCATTTCATGGCTCAGAGTTTACAGGATTAAATAATTAGTAAGTTATCTCTAGAAAGATCTCTTAGTAAAATATTTTGCTGCTTGTGTTTGTAATTCCAAAGCCACACTGTGATATCCAGTCTGACGGCGCACTTACTGCTTAGTTTTCCTGATTATATCATATAAAAATGCAGATATCATAATCTGTTTTTTCCCTTTTCTGCACAAACATTGATACGAGGTATAAGTCATTAGGCTGTAGCAGTCTGGCCAGAAGACTTTATTGAAATGAGACACATCGTGCTGGGCTAACATGCACGGCAAACTGTGAGCTGATTGGCCAGGCTTTGCTGTTGATTGTGATGTGATAACCGCAGGCTGGTTTTTAAAAAAAATGTTTGCATGCAGAAACTGGTTTCCTTCACGGTGGGCAGCAGCAGCTGAAGGAAGGCACCGAATTTCAAAACATGTCTCTTTAAGAATTTAGAGTCCCAGGACTATAAATGCGCGTAGGTTGATGTAAAATTTAATAGAGTTATTGATTATGAATAAAAATGTGCCTGGAGGGAAGTTTTGATGATCCACAGCCTTCTGCGTGCCTGTCTGTCCGTCTGTCTGTCTCCCTCTCAGTCCGTGTCTCTGACGGATGCTCTGTCTCTCTGTATGCTTTCCTGTCTGTCGGTCCGTCACACTGTGCTGAATAATTCACTACAGCCCTTGAGGGAGCTGCCAATCACATTTCCAGTGTCTGTGTATGTATGTGTCAAGAGATCTTGCATTTCCTGATAGATGCCCCTGTCACCCGATCCCCCTCTGTCACTTGCAGTCCTCCCTTTCTCTCTTTACGCTGCTTCTGCTTTAACTTTTAATTGTTCCCCTAAAATCCACACAGATGTGGGAAGAAGCTGGTCGAGTGGTTGCATTTAAAGTTCATAAGATCTTACACATGTTTTTCACCCCTCCCTAAACGTCCTCCGAGTGTGTTTGCATATCTGGGACAGCACATGTAGTTAGCGCATGCTCAGTGAGCGCGTGCTGCGGTGATGCATGCTGTTACCGTGTGCCCTGCAGGTATGGATGCATGAAGAATGTGAAGAATATGTATGTATGATGAATTCTGATGTTAAATGAAAGCATGCTCACAAACACACTGTATACCATCTCTCATATAACTTTATTTACACCACTAATTCTGCAACCAGCTAACGTCTCCTCACTTTCAAACCAAACCTGCACGCTCTTATTGACGGATTCTGACATCCCAGCAGCGGCGAGGAAATATCGAAGGAATTACAAACAGCAGCCTACATGCTGCACTTGATTTATTTGTTGTTTGGGCTTTTTTTGATGAACAATTGTGACATGCAACATGTTCATCTGTAACCCTGCAAAGCCACAAGAAGCACAGAGCAGATGAAGGGAGATGCCACGTTAGGGTTGCTGAAGAAGCAGATAATGGATTTATAGCTGAGGGAAATGATCGGTGAAAACAGCCAAAATGTTGAAAATCAATTTTAAACCAAGCAAACCCAGACTTGAGTCCAAAGCACACTGAAAATTCAGGCTGGTTGTGTACCTTCTTCAATGAATAAAACCTCTGTTTTTGTCTATAATCTGAAGTTTAAAACATTTATGGAAACATTTAATTTGCAAGAATCAGACTGCACAGAAGTGCGTGGATATACAGTGGATTTTTATTTCTTAGATGCTGAAAAGTAGCATTTTAAACATATAAACGATTTTTATTTTTAAAAAAAACGCTTTAAATCTTAACTTTGTGTAGTCGTTGGTGTTGAAACATGCATAGTCGAGCTTGGTCTCGACTAAAAAACAAGTATTTCAGTTTTAAACCAACCACTTGCTTTAAAACTGAAACAGCTGCACATAAAATGTGCACCAGTGTCTCTACTAGCTGGAAACCTGGAGAAGGAAAAATGTTCAAACATGTATAAAATATTTTAAAGCGGTGTGTTTCATGACCTTTAATAACCCCAACAAATGATTTTTGTCCCTTAATCAAACCAGGATGCTAAAACAAAAGAAACTCCCAAATTTCAGCCAACAGCATGTTCATATCACCACAACGGGCCTGCTTCCTACTATACAAGTTGTTGGTCCTTTAGCCGAACACCACAAATCGAAGCCTCTATTTTCAGATTTTTGGTGATTATTCTCAAAGCTAGAAGTGACCACATTTGGACAAAAGCATGGAATGCTAAATTAGCGGCTAATGGGAGGCAGCTTATTTAGCAAGCTGCATCCATAAACTCTACGAGTGCATCACACAGACACAGAGAGTTGCTAATTAGTGCTAAGTGAAATACAAATAAAATTGAACTCAGCAAAACTGGATCACATATTTCTTGGACAGGCTGTTAATTAACCACACAGCAAGCCATGTTTTGTCAGATAATTGCATATTATTGACCATAAGCACAATTAAGCGCTCCGGCTCAGTGACTGGAATTGGCTGAGGTGAGGCCTATGAGGCAGATACCAGCTACAGAGCCTGTTTCAGCATTCCCCTGTCATTCTTTAGCTTTAAGAACTTTAAGCCTTAATGAAATTTGTGAGTTATGAATATGTTCCACCTCCATACATTAGGTGTAGAAACTCAATTGTTTGCAAGCAGGCTGTAAATAAGTTTACATTTTAATATTGAAGTTCATAAGAAACGACTAATGTTTGGAGCGTTCCTCAAATGGCGAGATGAGGAACTGCAGTTTGCTGCATGTGTGTCAGGAACACGTAGACGGGTTATTTGAGATTGTAGGGACAAACTAGCAGGACGAGCATTTCACTGCTGGACTTGTTGACATTTTTGGTCAGAACAAAACCAACAAAAATAATGATATACAGGTACAACAGATGTCAAATTCACATTATTGCAATTCTTTACGACCGAATCGACTGCAGAGTTCAGTGTAATAACGTCGCGGGCAGAGTTTTCAGCTTACTGAACAGTGAACCATCTCGCTGCTTGCTCTGAGCCTCAGAGCTGCTGTAATGACCCAGTTTCTCCTCAGGGATCACAAAAGTTCATCTAGTTTTACAGCCTTTTGCTGTAAATTAACGGCTCAGCCAGAATATCTCCACTTTAGTGTTTGAATAAGATCTTTATCGGCTGATAGATTGGGAAAGGCAGGCTGTATTTTATCTTTTTTCTTCTTTTTTTGCAAGACACTGGAGGGTTTATAGTTTGAGTCAGTTTAAGCCCGACTGTTGGGGAGTACACGTCTCCCTTGTGAGCTTTATGGCTGCATCAACAAGCCTTGCTTCACGGCCTTTAATCTTTCTGACCAATGCTTGGACTCTGTTGGTGAACACTTAAAACAGTATATATCTCAAAGGCAATTTCTTTAATCTGCTTCACACTGGGTTACATTTTTTTCAGGATATATACATGTGGAGTAAAGGGAACATTATCACTTGGAATTATGTTCATATTGAACCTAATAATTTACATTTAGCGTCAACATTTAGAGCCAGAAAGAAAAAAATCTTGGCATTAGGGCTTCATTTAATCTATGAAATGCAAGTGGAAACCTCCGGGGCTGAAAAATGAAGCCAGCATATAAGTGCCAAAAACTGTCCCCCTATATACTCCCATGTTAAAAATATCGTCCATTAGAGCAGAATAATTTACAGGCCGGTACAAAAAAAAGCTTTGGCCATTTTCCCCTTTGTGACAAGTGACGTGGGTGAATTTTTATGACTCACCCTCTTGAACTGCAATAAAGCTTAAAGTTAAGAGTGCCGACGCAGGTTTCAACGTCACCTCTCTTAAAGTCACCGAACTTTCTCATTCGTGTTTGCGGTGTTGGTGTCTTATGGAGCCTTTTTAGTGCAAATATCACGTTAACAGTGTTGGTCAAGTTACTTGAAAAAAGTAATCAGTTACTAATTACTGATTACTTCCCCCAAAAAGTAATCCCGTTACTTTACTGATTACTTATTTTCAAAAGTAATCAATTACTTAGTTACTTAGTTACTTAGTTACTTTTTAAAAACACGATTTACAACCTGAATAGGTGATAAAGCGATAGATCTTTCAGCCTAATTCTACTTTTTCTGCATAATTCATCATACAAAATGTAATCAAATGTAAAAGTCTCTTTTAAAACTTGTTTTATTAGTTTTAATCTTTTAACTTTATGCATCAAGCAAAAATTAAATTATATGCAACATTCTCTGACTGGAAGAAATTTGTTTAACATTTAAACCTATTTTCTGCATATTCCAGCATATAAAATAAAATATTTTTTTGTGTTTACACTCACTCTTTCAAATAGATGCAAGTAAAACACAGCAGAAAATAAATAAAATCAAAGACTAGCGGTCCTGTTGCTCTATTTTCACCTGTAAAGCAGGACTGGGGTAGGCGGAGGAGGTTTACCCTGGTGCAGGTGTGCTGCAGCGGTCAGTGGAAGAATCCATGAGAGTTTCTCTGTGAATTTCACATTACGTCGTAGTACACTCGGTGCTTGCTTGGAAGTTTAGGGTTTTTTTCGCTGTAAAAGTAGTTTTCTTCCCACGCACAACGGACACTAATGTTTTTGTCACTTTTATGGAATCAAACTCAAAATAAGGTCAGTACTTCCACGCTTTAAACGCTGCATGCTACACTCTGTCCCGCACTCGATATATTATGATCTGCAGACAGCTGTTGTCACGAACGTCGCACTCGCCACGTCACTGTCATGAGACGTTCTCGCAAAAAATCACGGTTTTAGTAACGCAGTAACGCAGCGTTCCTACGTGAAAGTAACAGTAATCTAATTACCGTTTTTGCAATAGTAATCCCTTACATTACTCGTTACTTGAAAAAAGTAATCAGATTACAGTAACGCGTTACAAGTAACGCGTTACTGCCCATCTCTGCACGTTAATGATATTACTTGCACCAACAGGCCATCGAATACGTCTGTCCTCCAGTTTTGCATGTAATATATTACTTCCCATATATTTTATGTAAATTATAGTATATTTACAATATAAATCGCCTTGAAGTGACTGTTGTTGTGATATAATACATTTATATAAGTAAAACTGAATATGTGGTCTTTGGTCTTAGTACTTTGGTGAAGGCCAAAGTACTAAAACTGAGGTGGCAGCAAGGTGCTGGCAAACCTATAGGTCAGGGGTCTTGAACTCCAGTCCTCGAGGGCCGGTGTCCTGAAACTTTTCCATGTGTCCCTGCTGCAACACGCCTGAATAAAATTAGTATAGAACTTGACTGCATGCTGAAGTGGCAACCCCTAACCCGACTCAAGTAAATTTAAGTAAATGTAAGTGTTTGGAAAAATGTACTTCTAAAAGTATTTTTATTGCACCATGTTCATTCACTCATGAGCTGCTGTAACATGAATCAAATGGCTGAATTGCCGCCTCAGCATGCAGTCGAGTTCTATAGAGTCTTACTAATGACCTACTCATTTTATTCAGGCGTGTTGCAGCAGGGACACATGGAAAAGTTTCAGGACACCGGCCCTCGAGGATTGGAGTTCGAGACCCCTGACCTATAAGTGATGTCACCATGTTTTATGGCCATTTCATCATGTAAAGCAGGGGTGTCCAACTCCAGGCCTCAAGGGCCGGTGTCCTGCAGGTTTTAGATGTGTCCTTGATCCAACACAGCTGATTTAAATGGGCAAATTGCCTCCTCAACATGTCTTGAAGAGGCCTGCTAATGAACTAATCATTGGATTCAGGTGCGTTGACCCAGGGTGATACCTGCAGGACACCGCCCTTGAGGCCTAGAGTTGATGACCCCTGATGTACAGGCTATGACGAAAGCATAGACATGACTGTGGAGGTGGATGTAGTCACAGTGACGTCACCCGTTACGAAACCTCAAGTTCAGCATTGTGACTGTTGACATTTTGGTGTTTGGAAACCAAACGTTGTGAGGGAGTCTTTCGCGTTGCCCCCTGTTGGCCACTAGAATAAATGCAGGTTTAAGGTACTTTTTGTGGTTTATGTTATATAGTGAAAAGTGCTGGAAATTCCCCTGGTACGCACCAAAATGGAGAATTAGTGAAATTAATTAACATTTCAGAACTGAGTTGACCTTTTTTGATCTCATGATTATCTGTTTTTTTGACCTCAAACAGATAAGAGTCATATTTCCTACAGCTGCTGGATGTTTCTCATAAAAATGAATATAAGCATGTTTACGCACATTTTTTTGGGAAGGAAGAAAAAGAGTGTAATTATTTAACAATAATACATTTTGTTAAACTGAAACGCAGATGTATCATCAGGTAAATAGCAGCTGAACTCCAAATGTCATCAACGAATTACTGAAGCACTAAATTTAGCCATGAGCTCAAAACATCCTCCTGTCCATCTTTTGTTGTCTGCTTAATGTGAACATCCCTGCTTCTCTTTATTGTGTCAGCGTGGGTTAACAGCCCAAAACCGATGATCGATGCACGGACATATGGGGGGATGCAGATAAACGGGCGCGTATCTCTATATGCAGATAGATGGTGTAATCTGGGACAGGACATGGACTCGGGCCTGCACAGGGTTTGTTAGTTCTTCTCTGCGTGCGCTTCAGTGGTGCATGTTATTAGCGTGTACCCTGCAGGTGCACACACACGCGCACGCACGCACATAGACACACAGATTTTTCTTTCACTTTTGGTCTCTCCCTTTCCTTCGTTCATACAAACACATTCAGACACGTTCTCCTCGAGTGTGTGAACTTTATGTTCAAAGCCCAGAGGAACAGTTGTATCGCTGTGGATTCTAGTTTTCTCTTTCTGAGCTCTCTGAACTCGCACACTCTCTGATCTGTCTCTCCGGATTTTCCTCTGCGCGGCTGTGTGTTCGCGTTCGAGAGGAAAGTCCTCCAAATGTGAGGACCTTTTGTCTTTCCAGAGACCATTTTTGGGCTTCAGTCAGTTCCGAATTCAATTTTTGACATTTTATCAAGTTTTCAATTTGCTTCTCATTGAACACTTCAATGACAATGATAATTCTGTTTGTATGCACTGAAGGATTTGCATTTGATCCTGTTATGCTCACAGGTTAGTAACCACTTTCCTCTCAGAAGCGATGCATTTAGAGTTTTGACTTCATCTTTAGAAATGGAAAATCTAGCACATGATGCACTTTGTTCTTGTTCAAGCTTTCTTGTGAACCTGCATTTTTCTGGTCGTCTCTTGACATGGCCACCGATGTTATCCAAAGTTTACAACTAGCAGTGAAGCTACATGTTAACTATTCAAGTTGTTTTTAAAACTGAGACATTTTTAAAATATTTGATGTTTCTCACTTGGTTCTCAATGATTTGGAAGAGCACAAATACACAACACTGTGAAATTAGCAACTTTATTTCCCATTGGTTGACCCATGTGGGAGTGGGTTGGTACCTGTAACACTAACATTAGGGGAGACTGAAGGAAACCTGATTCAGGTGGAATATGTCTAAAGCTGGGCATACACTGTGCGATTGTTTTCAGTCGCGTTATTCAGCTCCTGCTCAAACAGCTGAAGTTCGTAGGTCACGATGCAGGGTCTCACACTATACAGCCCGATGCTCTGATGCGACCTGAGTGCTCACACTGTGCAGCAATGTCCATCCAACGTCGTGATAATTTTGTGAGGCCACTTCGAAAAGGCTCGGATTTGCTTGCCAAAGTTCTACAAGTTGGGCCTCCATCGCTTATGTCCAGATCAAACGCTGCACTGCTGTGCTGCTCCATCTTTTTCATTTCCATTTCTGTGTTTGCGCGTGCACAGTGTGAGAGGTTGTGTTAAATCGGCTCGTGACACTGCTTCAACAGTGCGCTACCCTCACGAGGGGCGACCAGAATTTCAAACAGGTTTGATTTTCTTGCGACCATACGATTGCTGATCGGGAGCTGGTTGTGAGGTGTTAATCGCTTCTCGTTACCCGATCTGTACTACACGATGCACGAAACACGATTAGGGCGAAACTCGGGCCGATCCCCAAAACGGTCGCATGACTTTACAGCGCACCTGCTGGAATGGTTTAGCTAATCGTGCTGAAGGACAGCGACCTCATACCATGGCAAGGCGTCTGCCTCTTTAACCTGTTTTTTCATCGTCTCATTGATACTTTTCTGCTTTGATAACAATCCCTACTCCTCCTAGAGACATTCTGTGAAACATGCACCCAATGATCACCTCACCTAAACTGTGCAGCTCACATTTGTTTTACTCAGTGGATTTTAATTCTCATTACTTTATCCAGTACAGCCAAAAAGTTCTGTACTTCACCCATCACAGTCACCCGTGAGTTGTGGATTCTGAGCTACTGTGTGGTTGTTACAGCGGTTAACACATTTGCCTTAAATGTGACTGATCTCCCAGCCTCAGGCCAGTGTACTCCTACTGCTGGTCCCAATCCTGGATAAATGGGAGGGTTGTACCAGGAAAGGGATCTGGTATAAAATCTGTGCCAAAGCAAATATGAGGATTCATCCTCTGTGGTGACAGAACAGGAACAGACACACATGCTATTATACTGTTACTTCATCTCTATAAACAGGCTTGTTGTTTTCCTACATGCTGTAGAACTATGTCTATAAAATATAGGTGTGTTTTCCCATATAACCCAAGTTTAGCCTTTTTCCTCCTTCTGTCACTATAACAAGGGATCATTTTTTCCCCGCTGTGACCTTTCCGACTACTGCATGCCCACTACAGGGATTGTATTCAACATTAACAACCAACTTGAAGACAAATGCTGGCCAGAAGTCATTAATCACCACAGGATTATTGGTGGCTACAGTTTAATACTGTTCTTTGCCTCTGTGCCACACAAACACTGGAAGCCAGACCGCACATCCACAATAAACAAAGTCTAAAACATAAATGGAAAAAAACAAAAACACAGCACTTGTAAATGAATCATGGCGACTGTCCGTTATTCCCGGGTTGCTACAATATTTCATGCCTAGTTTTTGATTTCTCTTTATCGATTGCGTGCTAAATGAGGTTGTTGGTGCAACACGACTGTAGGGTAGAGTCGAGCAAAAGTCTGTGTGAGCTGAAAAAACAACTTACAGATTACATAACCTATTCGAGTTCCATACTGATGCCTGTTGGTTTGTTATTCTGTCATCATGCATCAGTATAAGAAAGCTTGTCATGTCTTTAAATAATTTGAACAGTTTAATCATTATGTAATATGAAAAAGTATAAAATGCTTGCTGATGTGAGGCACATACATATCCACATGCGGTGCATACACGACTGGAGCGTCTCAGGTTCATTTCAGGCACGCTCTCCACACACAGTAACCTTAATCACAGCAGCTTTATCACATTTGAACCACCGTGTTGCGTTTTCTGGCTAATTGCCCATTGCTCTTGGCCCACTGTGACCTTCTTTTTGTTCAACAGTGGCGCAGACCGAGAAATAATAGAGTTATAATAATACTGTTAAGCTTAACCTGTGCAACCCCGAACCATCTATTAGAACTCATGAGCTCATGTTACTGAAGTAAAACATGAGAGAGACCTGATGTAATGCTACCAGCAACTGCTGTGTTTGGCCCCGAGTCTTTGAGCACAGTCTAGACAGCCTTCACAGAGAAACAGTTGTATAAAGTGTTGATTTAATTTTGCATATCAACCGTATCATAGTGAAGAAGAAAGGAAGCAGAGTATATCTGCTGTAACTGACCTCGGTCTCCTGAGATAATGAATCAGCTGTTGCATCTCGCGGTAGATGTTCGCAGACGTTTCTCGGCTTTATTGGAGGTAATGTGTTCGGATCTGAATGTAACGGACTGAATGAATGATTTCAAGGTTTCCTACGACAGCCGCGGTGTAAGAGAGTAAAATGGTGATTGTGTTTGACAGAGGCAGACTGTAAAAGATGAACTTAAATATTTAGACACATTTGGAGTATGGATCTAAGAATGCTGACCTGTTAGTTGGTTTTTGACTGAAATATCTCTATCAGCTATTACGCAGTGTCTCATAAGGGTTTAGCTAATGTTTGTGACGGGGAAGGGAAACATAAGAGTTAGCAATGACTCTTCAGTGACTGTAATTCTCCTGTTTATATGCAACTCTGCTGTCTTGGAGATAAGTTGTTTTGCTTTGCAGCCTCTGAGAATTTGATGTAGCAGCACGTGGACCACTTCTCCAACTGCTGTTGGTGTAGAACAGCTACCGTCACCAGCTGCAGTCGAGGACAGAGACCTTGGAGGATGTTCATGAGAATCTCACTGAGGAAGCAGCTAATGATATTAAGGAGTGCCACAACACTGGTAGAGAACAAAGGAGATCGGTACGACTGTGCTAGCAGATTAGCAGCAACTGATCTGAAATAAGAGTGGTTTTCCCCCCAGAGGGACGGAAAAATAAAAAAAATGACCCCCCAGTGAAACATCCAATCAAATGTGTGCCATTTGCGGTCCTCAGAAGATGAAGACCAGGGAGTTTCCCTGTAGCACCAACTGTTTAGTGGACTTTTCAGTAAAATGTTTTGAGATCTGTTGTTAAATTGACAGTGACATCAGGGTTCTCATAAGAGGAACAGAAATACTCCAAACAGCCCCAACAATAAGACTTCCTGCCACCAAAACAGCTTTGGTCAGTCTCGGTATGGATGTTGGACCTCTCGGGTGTCCGGTGCTGATTGGTTGTGACTCAGGAGCAAGAGGTCGTCTGCTAATCTGAAGTTCGAGCTGCAGGCTTTCAGCAAGGCTGCTTCGACATGCTAAACTTGAAATTGCCCTTTGATGAAACCATCAGAGTGTGTGTTTGTGTGTGTGTGTGTGTGTGTGTGTGTGTGTGTGTGAGTGTGTGAGTGTGAGTGAGTGAGTGAGAGAGAGACAGGTAAAAGGCATCTAAAGACAGAAAAAATCACTGTGTGAGTGTAACTGTGGACTGTAGTGTCTCTGGAAGAGCAGAAAAATGTCACCATGTATCATTTACTTCTGTGGTGCATCCTGCAAACGTCAATCACACTTGATTCTGGTTTGTTTGTTAGTCGGGTCAACACCGTAGACTTGTTGAGTGGTGACAGCAGCTGTAATCCTGTATCCACCGTGTGCACATTTTTAAACTATCTTCAGAATATAATTTAAACCCGAGCAAATCAAATCCTTTATTGATAGGCTTCATATGTTGTTGGCTTCCTGCCTGCATCTTCTGAGTAATGTTATATTGCAAATAGATTTGTAGAGCAATAACAGTTGCTAACTCGCTAGCTCGAGGTCACTCCATTATCAACAATCCTGAGCTCATTTAGCACCTTAGCAATGTTGGGTTTCTCTTTTTCATCTGTTATCAAATAAGTGAATACATATGAGAAGATAACAGAAGGTAAACTGGTGTAAGGAGTGCCTGCAAAACTAACAGTAGTGCTGTTAGTTTTGACGATGTGGAGCTAAACAGCAGAACATGGACTTCAAGAAAAGGCTTTTCTCTTCACTTGTCAGGGGTTTTAATGATGTTGCTCATCAGTGTAATTAGTTGCCCCCCCCCCCCCATTTTTCCATAATCTGTGATTTAGTCTTGAGTCAACATAGCTAACAATCAGCTGGAGTGAACTTTCTGTCTTGTTGCGTTATTTTCACTTGGCCTGCATGATGTGGCGGGAGTAGCTGGGAGAAGTTAACGTAGCATTTATCATGCAATCGAAAAAGTTATCTTTTGTAAATTGGCTTACATCGAGCCATACAACTGCATCAATCATCATCCAAGCTTGTTGTTGTCGTTGCTTTTGCGGGCTTGTTTTTCTTGCTCATGAATAAACCAGAGCAAGAAGAACATTCTGTTTTTTGTCCGCTTGCAAAGATTAGATTACACTGGATTGGTTGCCTCTAGTCAGGCGAACAGCAACATTTAAACTTGCGAACAAGTCAGAAGTGCTGATCATGACAATATGGATGGCATGAAATAAAATGAATGAGGTGCTACTGAAAATAAATAGTGTTTTAAGTGCAGCCTTTTCAGTCCACGGTGATGTAAACTGTACATTGTTGAGTCTGTGTCGGTGATTTACGTGTCTGATCAGCCCTCTCCTGTTTGCAGTGAGAAATAGGGCTCTGAGGGAACAAGTATGATAAATCAATCACCGGCCTACCCACAGTTCGGAGCCTGTGCTCTGTTCTGCTGTTGTTCCATCCTCTATGGACTCAACTTGCCAGCCTTCAGCCTGCTTGCTGTTTGCCTTCAGCTCAACTATAAGAAAAAAGTATATATTTTTTCATTTATTAGTCTGTCCCGATGTTTCCCACAAGCATTTGGATTGAAGGTTTAGTCTCCCCCCCTCCCAGTTTTTGTCAGCTCAAACAGAAACATAACATTTTTAAATCTGTTTTCTTGCTCAGCTTTCATTGTCTGGAGTCGTCGTACCGATGAGTACTGATGATCGTGTGTATACAGTTTGGCTGAAAGGGGAGCTACCATGCCCTCCTTACATTAATCTTGATAAAGCCAGGTGCATCAGCATATGTTTATCTCAGTTTGGTGTGAAAGAATTTAACTGTGCTAAGAGCCCTCACCTTATGCGCCAAACATAGTTCTCCATTTGCGGCGTGTTTTCAATCTGCGGGGGGCTTCGGACAGCCCGTCTACCTGCAGAGAGCGTCTGTTGCCAGATGGAGACAGTGTCCAGAGTATGTGGTCCAACCGGCGTGTCGGCCACTCTCACTTGTGTTGTTGTTGTTGTTGGTCCATTACAACACAGTAAGAGTCGAAGTAAAACCGAGTGTTAAAAACAATAAAAGGTATCACTGCACACTCTCTCTGTCCTTTAAATACTTTACCTTTTGATCACTGATGATTTCTGCTGCTGATGAACTCCCACCCACTAAAACCAATCAGCATTCGACCTGCGCACAAACAAGCGATGCACTTTTTTGGAGGATTGCATGTGAGCACATTTGACGACGTTGAAAACCCATCTGTAGGCTCGGCATAAGCAAATACCCACACAAACAGATACAGCTGTGGTATCATAAAACACTCATTACTCCGGACACTAGGGGGCCACAGGCATTCCCGTGGGGGTCGACACCCTAACATGCAACTTATACTGGTGCACTAAATCTATGTACCGCCAACAACGTGTTTATACCTGGGCTACATCGACAGAGACGTGTAGTTACATTTCTAAGGAGGCGCATTTATGGTTTCAGAAGGAGTTTGCAGTTACGATGCACCTATGGTTAGATTTAACACAGAAACATAAATATCCTGTAAGTCTGAACGAATGTGAGTGGATCAGGCATGTTGTCTAAAAACAAGTAGAAAGTGCTTTCTAAGAACCAGTCCATTTATCTTCAGGGGCCACACTGAGGGGGATTTTGAAGCACTGGCAGTGTGTACAGGAAAACTTACTTTCCAGGACCATGAGCCCAAATTCTTTCCCTTTTTTGTCTCTCCCCAAGTGCACCTCGGTTTTAAACACCAAACTACTGGAACTGGAAGGGAGACTAAGAGCCAGAGCCTATCACCAAGCATGTGTTGGACCTCAGTGATGCTCTGGAGGCTTAATGGGAGCAAATCTCTTCTGACAGTTTCCAAAATCTAAAAGACTTGAAACCCCAAGACTGTTAAAGCAGAACCATGAAGTTCGAGATTCAGGTGTCCTCATCATAACAGCCTTAAATTGTACATTTAAAAACATATTTAGATGCAGATTAAGAATATTTTTGAATTTATTGGATTTTTAAGGATCGTGCAGTCTCTGTAGCGGATGAGCGCTCTGCTTTGTAGCTCCTATTGTTTCGGCTCTTAAACACCAAGTTTTGCCCTCCCCTCCCGCCAATCAAACTGACTGTAGATTGGAAATCCTGACATGCAGACAATAACATCAAATCTGACATTTTCAATCTGCCATGTTTTCCTCTGCCTCTCTACGTGTCCGTCTGTCTCTCCCTCTCTTTCACCTCTTCCTCCCTCTCAGCTTTTCTCTTTGTTCCCTTGTGTTTTGTGCTTCTCCGGCTGAGAGAGAGACAGAGAGAGAGACAGAGAGAGAGACATGTCTGCGTTTGACAGACAAAATACTTCTGGGATATCCTTGTGAGGGAGTGTTTGCATGTGTCCCTTTATTTAAAGGAGAGAAAGAAGCAACTGTCCATGAACGTCTCACTAATCAAGACCTGTGCAAAGGGTTTGTAGATGAGGGCGAACAACAGCAGAAAATACCCATAATGAAATAAAAAGAAGAAAATAAATTTTAAAAAGTAGAAGGAAAAAAAAGCTGGTGGGTGGATGTTTGATTTTTTTCCCTTAAAGAATTAAAAAATTTGGTTCATCCCGGTAACGACAAGCGTATCATCTTAGATACATGAAATTCTCAATTTTTCAGATGCAAATCGTGTCATGTATTGTATATACAGACCAAAAACATTGTGAGTTTGTAACAAATAGGTTCTTAAAAAATAAGCTATGCAGCTGGAGTTGACATCACGTGACGATGAGCTGATCCTGAGGTTTCTAAGCCAAAAGAGGAAGAAACTGAGATTCTGGGTTCATCCACGACCAGGCGGCAGCAGGGAGATGGTTCATGGTTTGATCCAGGAGTTGAAGCTGTCGTGCATATTTCAGCATGTCAGTGGGGCAGTTTGAGATCTTGTTGGCAGAGTCGGGACCAACTGAGCGAGCACAGAGAAATAACTTCAGAAAGCTGATTGACCTGGAGAAGCTTCTATCCGTGCGTCTGAGGTAAAATAGTATTATTCTACTATATCATTATCATTGCATATTCATTATTGGCTTTTAAATGCAATGATCTGATTGGTCACGTGTGTTTATCCGCATGCAAAAATCTGATAAATCGAGCCTGATCTGAAAATTATGCATCGGTGTGAACGGTTGCATTAAGAATAACACACACATTATTTGCAGGAAATTTATGTGTCTGGTTTATAAAGTTTGAGACAAACTGGGAGGAATAAAATGCAAAAATGATGAAAATTAAATTTTTTTTTACCCAAATTTATATTGAATTTATCAGAAGGTTCAGTTAAAAACAATAGAATTTTCATGCAGTTACCTCATGGTTCAAGGTTCAGTATTACATTTTGTCTTTTTGATTCTTAGTTTGTCTGTTACTTTATATTTTCATCGTCCTCTTTGTGGTTCCAGTTACTGTTATCGAGTTTATTAGTTCCCTCAGTGTAAGGACCAGGCTCAAAATGCACAACATAAAATAGAGACTGACACCAGAGTTTGCAGAAAAAGTAATATTTTCACTTAAGGGAACATTAAGGCAAGAAGTGGCATCTCCTCCAAACCATCTTCAGCCATGCTCTCAGCTACACCTTGTCAGGGGTTCACAATTGGCAATTAAGCCTCGACTCTTGCGCCTCCACTGCAGTGGGACTAAGGGTTGCAGGTGTAACACTCAGTGTTCCCCTCTCTGCCTTTTCCCATGTTAAGTTTTCTTTTGTGTTTGAGTCTCTCTGTTTAGTTATTGATACATACTTTGTTAGTCAGGTGTCTTATGTGTGTCAGTTTTTCTTCCTCCCCTGTGATTGTGTCGATTGTGTGCACCTGTTTCCTCCCAGCTGTGTCTAATCCCCATCAGCCCCGGGTGTGTGAGTCGTCCTGTCATTGCTTTGTTCAGTGTCAGCATGTCTGTTAACCTCCCAGTCAGGTTTGGGTGCTATTTGTGGGTCTGGTGAGCGTTGGCTACCAAAATAAAGACTCCCTTTTTGTTTCTGTTTCCACGCGTCTGCGTTTTGGTCCTAAATTCTGTGATTTGTGATAGAAGTAAGAAATGAAAAAAAGAAATCTAAGGATCTGAAAGAGAAGACAAAGGGCTAATAAGAAAGAGGACAATATGGCTTAACTGAGAGCTTAACCTCCTTGTGACTCGTCCCAATGCATATTCATCTCTGTCTCCTCCTCTCTGTGGGGATTTAATAGAAGATATATGAGGTTTAAAAAGAAAAGGCACTGGAGTTGAGAGGAGTTTGTACACCTGCAGTGGTGTCTGTACGTTTATACTGGGAAGATGAGGCCTTCAGTTTTTATTTTATTTAAAAGTATAAAAGGTATAACTTTCTATAGCTGGTGCTAGAGGCTGTCATATAAGGTGACAATTTATAGTGGGAAAATAAATATGTCAGTGAGCATTTTACTGAAACATTCAATGACGCAGTTTGTTGGACGTTTGCTAGGATTTTAAAATCTGAAACATTCCTGATTATTGTCTGTGCACATGCTCAGTTACAGTCAAATACCTTGTTCCAACAAAAGTTACTTTTAGATCTATAGATTCATTTAAACGTTGCACCTTATTGTCATTCGTCCCCTCCTTCCTTCTCTGCTCGTCATTTGTGTCCGTCTGCTCAGACAGCTTCAATATTTCTTGGCCTTTTCAATTCATTTCTTTTTCTTTGTGTCCTTCCCCTCCGTCCACCTCCTCTCTCTTCAGGGACAAAAACACAAGAAGAAAAAGGTTGGCTCTCTCTTACTCTTCTCACCTCTTCTTCTCCTCCTGCTTCCCCCGTTACATCAATATTTCATATCTGCTCTTTTTGGTTTATTTGTTTTGGTCTTGTTGGGTCTCCTTGTTTTTACTCCTGTCTGCAGGGCTATTCACACAGAAACATACTGTATTTGAGAGGAAGTGTCATCCTGAGTGTGGTAGTGCTCTGGCATGCAAAAGTCAGCGTCACTGCAAATAGAAGAGAGAGAGATAAATTCAGAGACTGCGCATTTCTTTATGGGGCAAGATTACATTTTTACAGCTTGTATAGTTTACAAACAACAAAAAAGGTAAAGGATGCGAAGCAAATGTTTAGACATCTTCTGCTCTGTACTTGGTAAAACTCTGTTTGGCAGCTTGTGAAGGCTTTTGAGCAGCTAAGAGTCTTTCAAGTCTTGCTTTCGATATTTTGGCCCCTCGTGCACTGCTTTCAGCGACGTTTAGGTCAGCACACCGCGAGAGACGTGGCAAAACCTTCTGCTCTCGTCTCTTCAGGGAGCTCCTTGTGGATTTTGAAGTGTTTTTAGGACCCAGTTGTAGAAGCGTCCTCTTTTCATCAGCAGCTTTGTAACAGATGCTGATATTTGCTACTAGAATTTTCTGAATTGAATCAGTTTTTTCCCTCTACCTGTGAAATCTTTCTTCATGCCACCAGCTGCAGCACTCTTCACCATCAACAACAACAACAACAACAACAACAAAAAATAATTTACCCGTTATGTTTTATGTTCATCAGACAACAGGACATGTCTCCATCCAGGTTTTCATTTGAATTCATAGAAGTTCTATGAGAAGATGTCAGAAAGTTTTCATGACCTTTGAGACCTCAACTTGGCCTCCAGTTGACCGTGCTACTTATTTTAGAGCATTAGGCTACATTTTATAGGGGCCCAAAGCTGATGATTGTTTGTGGGGGGGGGGGTTTACATGGTCTTTCTTATAGTGAGCCACAAGCCTGACAAGCTAAATGAGGTCTGCTGCTGAAATGTTTTTGTGCGCTCTAACTTTTCTATTTGTTGCTATAAAAAAACCTATTACAGACATCTGCTACTCACTGAACTATTCAAAGTAAATTTTAAATTTAGATGTGGTCAGTCCACGACGTACACACGTGCACACAGAAAAAAGCCAATTACATTAAAGTACCCCTGAATGCATATGCTCACTGATCCATGCAGAAAAGGGAAACACACACACACACACACACACACACACACACACACACACACACACACACACACACACACACACACACACACACACACACACACACACACACACACACACACAGGTTAATGCAAACCTACTGACCTGTAACGCTGCAAGTTTCATGAATACAGACCAGCAAACACACAATCCTGTAATCCACCAAATCCAATTATAACACCAACACAGACAGGTGCTTAATGAATTAAGGGCTCAATTCTTCATTCAAACAAACAAACAAAGCTTTGGGTGTTCTATAAACCTGAAAACACCCCGGTATGCAACTGCAATGAAAATAAATACAGTGAATACAAAAACAAAACAATCAAAAAGGGGGAAAAACACCAAGAAGATTAAAAACCACAGAACATTATATCAACACGTCTTTGGGAAAACTTAGAGCTCTGCACGTGGATTTTTATCTCAAAGTACTGCAAACAATTACAGCTAAAAGCCGTAAAGAATAATCAACTGAAAGAAACTAAAAAGCAACATGTTAATTAACAGCAGAGCACAAATCCCTCGATTGGGGAAAAAGAAATCAGGTGCAGTTAATAAAGTGGAAAACACAAAAGACTCCTCTGAAGTCTGTTGATGAACCAGAGAAAGAATTTGAGCAAATGTGTATTTTTGCACTGATCAGTTTCTCGCTGCAGCTAGAATCAGCCTTCGATGTACACAAATGTAACCAAACAACAATTTACAGACCACAGGAACTGTGATAACAGCATGTTTGCTTCTGTAAAGTTCTGTCACGTCTGATCCTTTAAGATCATGACTTGGAAACAGTGGGGGAAAAGAGCTCAATTTTAACAGGAAGAAGACTCCTGCAGAACCAGGAAGGAGCAGAGGTCTTCTGAAAGCAGTTAGAGGAGAAGTACAGGTAAAGAAATGGAAAGAACAGAGACCATGACAGACAAACAAAGAGAAAGTAAACAAACGTTTACTGGATGGGTGGATCTTGTTGAGATGCAGTCTGATGGAACAGGCTGAAGTGCACACTTTAAGTTGGGAATTAATTTCTGCCTCAAGTGGAGGAGTCCAGGCTTGAAGTTATGTTCACAATTAGTGGGAGAGTGAAGCAGGAAATTGACAGATTGGTGTAGCATCTGCGCTAATGTGGATGCATTAACTCCCTGTTGTGGTAAAGTGAGAGCTGAACTTCAAGGAAAAGCTGGTGAACTACTGGCCAGTCTCCATTTTTGCCTAAACCTACAGCCATGAGCTGAGGGCAGTGACCAAAAGAATGACGTCTCAGATATGAGTAGTGGAGATTAGATGATTTCTGTGCTCAGCCTTAGCGGTAGGAGGAGCTCAGTCATTTTGGAGAGACAGAGTAGAATTGCTACTCCTCCACATCTCTCAGGAGCCAGCTGATGTGGTTTGGGTATTTGACTAGGATACTTCCTCGTCATCTTCTAGATGAAGTGTGTCAGCCATGTTCAACTGAGAGGAAGCCTGGGGGAAGAACCAGGACATGCTGGACTTACATGGGAATGGTTCAGTGTCCCCTGGAGAGGTAGAGGGAGGGCGGGGCATCAGCTTATGTTGTTTACCCTGTGACCCTAACCCTGGACCGACTGGCATAGCAGAATTGTAACCTACCGAGTTTTTCATTTTAGAAACAGTGAAAAACCAACAAGTTTCATTTACAGTAAAGTAAAATAGAGAAAATTGGTGAAGCTGCACAATATTGCTTTACGGACAATTAGTTGACTTCAGCTTGTCAACCATCTTCTCTATTGTAAAATAATATGATTAAAAAGTTTCTTAGTCCCTCTGAAGCAACCTAGGCTGATCAGCCACTGTGTGCTGTCTCCACATGGTGTCTGTGGCAGCTGTAGTTACACTTCTGTGGAGGATGACATCAGCTACGCACATGATTCAACACTCTGCACATGATCTGTTTGACACACCACAAAGAGAAGTGCTAATATTTTTTTCTTTTCTGTCAACCTGCATCAAGTCTTGGAAGCAGGACGGTGGCATGTCTTGAGCGTCGTCTGTTATGACACACGACTTGACACCGGTGCGGTCGAAGAGGGCGTGAAAACAAAAGGGTTGTGTGTTCTGATGCACATCGAACATCAACAATGCGATTTACACCTTTAGGGAGACACCTGGGACGGACACACAGCTCTTACTCCGTCTGCACCGACAGATTTAAATTGTCTTTATTTACATTTTCATCTTCTGACGCGTTTTGTCATAAAAATTTCTTTGCAATTTGTGCTTCGCAATCAAAGTGTCAGCACATGTCCCCGACCGTGTAACACCTGCTGCTTTTATGTGTTGAATGTGTCACATCCTTTAAATGACAGCATCCAAAATGGGAGGCATTAAGCAGAGTGTCTTTGATTTCCTCGCTGCAGTAGCTGTTGGTATTACTGAACCCCACTGAGAGGGTACACTGACAAAGAAACAAAGGTCTCCACAATTTCCTCCTTTTTCCCTTCTGCTCTGTTCTTTTGTTATATACACTCCTTTCAATAAAACTGGTGGAGACAATATAGCCGTCAGGGAGTCCAGTCTGACTCTGTCCTCCTGTAGGAAGACCAGAGCAATTAAGGTGGAAGGCAAGGGGTGACGATGAGGAGGTGAATGAGGCAGATGAAGGAAAGAGAGGATGGCAGAGAGACGTGTAAATGGGAAATAATTAAAATCGGGGTTGAAGGATGGATTGGAGATGAAGAAAAGATGGAAGATGAGAGGGATTAAAGAGGAAGAGAAAACAAGAGTGAGGACAGGAGGCTGAGGAAGGCAGACAGATAAGGAGGCGATTGGAGCAGAAACAATAAAATGTCCCAATTTCCCATAATCCCTTGCAGTTGTAAGTGCCCACAGAGCAATATGAGCCAATAAGACTTTGGTGGCTGTGCTGCTGGTCACAATGTTCCCATTTCTTCTCTCTGCTCTGTGCACTCAGAGCAGAGATAACAGAGCAGCAGGCAGGCTGAGCCTGTAGCCAGGAACTGGGGGTGACAGCAGCCCAAAGGTCAAGGTCAAAGGTTCAAATCCTCAGAGCGGCGCGGTGAAGAACAATGACTAACGCAGGGTAACAGCCCCAGAGAAAGACAATTAAAGTGATGTTGAATTTTGGGTTATTCAGCTTCGCAGACATGAGATCGGACCAAATGTTGTCAGTTGTCTTTTTCGGTTGTGCGTCTTTGGTAAGAAATACTCCCATCGTTCGAGGAAATGGGTCATAAAATCTCACTCTGCACGATTACAAGGAGAGAAATGGCTTCTGCCAGTGTACATACATAAAAATGTGTTATTTTTACTGAAGTGAATCTAATCACTTTTTGTCAGCTGCTGAAACCTTTCCTTGAAATGTCACATTTATAAATGCACTGGCTAAAGGTGTGTTTTTAAGCTCAAATAGAAATTACTGAATATTTACGATGCAGAGGATTTACTGCTTCATGAAATGATTCCAGCTCGGTTTCAGCATGACAAACTCTTACATTGCTGGGTAACTGACAGCATTTAGAAGCCAGTTTCAGGAGACTTTGAAAAGCAAGACGTGTAAAATTACCTCAGACTCCTTGTTAAACTGACAGTCTCACCTCAAGGTCTATTTAGTATTTGTTCCAGAAATTGAAAGCATACAGACGTGGCCTTCTTAGCCTGTGCACTTTGCTCAGTTGTCAATGCCAAAGCAGTCGTTCAAATTTCAGTTCTTACTTGTGTGGACCTTAAACTTTAATACTACAGTGTGTGGACAAGAAAACAAAATCAGGCATAAACCTTATTTAAATAAATGAAAATGGGACATGCAAAACACACCCCATATCATATACGCCCATATCAACATATTTTATGGAAATTGATCACATGTAAAATGTTTTTTCACGTTACTGTTGTGAAAGTGATGGTTTCACATGTGACATGTCTGTTGCTGCATGCATGAGATATGTCAGAGGCTCGTATTCTTACAGGTAAACTCGGCTTAAACTCTCTCTGAATAATGCAAAGATACTCTAGTAGAGTTCAACATTGATAATAATAATAATAATAATAATAATAATATTAAGTCTCTGGAAATGATCTCCATTCATGATTTCCACTTAAAAAAGACATTTGAATATCAAAAAATATTTAACTCATCTAAATAAATGTTATTTTAGCTGTAAACCACAAACTGTATATAAAAGATGACCATAACCACCATGACACCACCCTGTGGGTTTTACTTGTATTTTGGAGCCTCAGTTCTTGTTCTGGGGACTCGACAGACACATCCACAACCGCAGTTTGTGGCACTTTTGTTTTGACTTCAGCCCTTGAGTTTTTGTGTAACATGTGAACATATCTGGACAACAAGCTGATGTTAGAATAGCTAAACCCAAGTTCAGCCTGCCAGAGTTACAGATGCCCTGCAGGTGCCAATATAATCCTGTTCAAATATGTTCGACTTCGGCTGCTTTGTACACACTGTAGTTACTATTCATGGGGGGCACTAAAGGTGGGTTTAGTCTTTTAAGCTGCATTCACACACACACACACACACACACACACACACACACACACACACACACACACAGAAGCATAGTTCCTGTTGGGGACATCGCAACCTCCCCAATGGAGCTCTGTCCACTGCTGTTTGCTGTTTAAACACTTTTACATCTCTGAGACACACACACACACACACACACACACACACACACACACACACACACGCGCACGTCGTGTTTTCATATGTTTGTGGGGACGGCTAATTGACATAATGTTTTCCTAGCCACTTACCCTAACCATCAAAAATGGATGCTCTCAACAGCCCTTATGGCGCAGGTGCCAAACTCCAGTCCTCGAGGGCCGGTGTCCTGAAACTTTTCCATGTGTCCCTGCTGCAACACACCTGAATACAATGAGTAGGTCATTAGCAAGTCTCTATAGAACTTACGTTATAGACTGCAACCCCTAACCCTACTCAAGTACATTTAAATAAAATGTACTTCTAAAAGTACTTGTATTGCACCATGTTTACTCATGAGCTGCTGTAACATGAATCAAATGGCTGAATCGCCACCTCAGCATGCAGTCAAGTTCTATAGAGTTTTGTTAATGACCTACTCATTTTATTCAGGTGTGTTGCAGCAGGGAGACATGTTTCAGGACACCGGCCCTCGAGGACTGGAGTTTGACACCTGTGCCTTATGGGGACTTGGATTTTGTCCCCATACGGGCTTTTAGTCCTCACAAAGATATGATCAGAGGTTCAGGAAGTGTCTCTTTCACTCTGTTTTAAGCCTCTTTCTCTTTTTCATCATCTTTCTCTCTTTGGACTCTGGGGGTCAAAAACACCTTCACAGCTAAAAGTTGTCTCTCTTTCTCTGGATGTGTCTTAGTTATTCCCTCTTCTTCTTCTGTAGTTCCCACCTCACTAACACCCACGTTCTGTATCAGTGAGTCGTTACAGCACCATCGGCGGCAGGTCATGGGATCTCACCACTTTTGCTGATCCACCTCAAACGAGGTGCCAACTGCAACTTTCAGTTTGAAGAGAATGAACTGAATGTGTTATTTTTCCACTCGGTAGAACTAAACTGAGATTCTAGGAATGGTTTACATGATTGTGTCTACTGTGAACTGTAAATCAGATCACTTTTATATGATGGCTGTTATGGAAATTCACCTTCTGTTCTTTGTGACAGATTAATGAAAGTCCAATGAAATGAAATGAAAACGAAAGATCGGGTGATTAAAAAAGAGGATAAACACAAATTAAGAATTTTATCCATGGAATTTATTTTTGGGTTCTTGAAATGTTGTAAATAAATAAGATAATAAATTGAGAGGTGTTCTGACTTTTTAAAAACAGGACTAATTATTAAAGTATAATTGCAGACGGACATCTGGATCTAAATGGTAAATGGCCTGTATTTGTATAGCACTTTACTAGTCCCTATGGACCCCAAAGCGCTTTACACATTCAGTCATCCACCCATTCACACACTGGTGATGGCAGCTACATTGTAGCCACAGCTGCCCTGGGGCACACTGACAGAGGCGAGGCTGCCGGACACTGGTGCCACCGGTCCCTCTGACCACCACCAGTAGGCAACGGGTGAAGTGTCTTGCCCAAGGACACAACGACCGAGACTGTCCAAAAATGAGTTTTTGGCAATTTCTCTGAACATCAATATGATCCAACATCTAATTTATTTTGTTTCAGTGTGGTAGGTGTTTGTGAGGATACCTCACAGTTGCACAGAATCCTGCCCTCTGGATCCAGATGTGGACTGATTCCAAAAGTTAATCGCATCGACGTTAACTGAAGCCCCAAATCTAGTCGGCTGTTCACGCGCTCATAACTTTAATCTTGCTAAGAAACAGACAAACAAACCAACCAAGTTACCAACCCTCACGTCTTTGGGAAAGGTATTAACAGTGCTCTGGGAAAAAACGTTCATCGGAGGTTCATCCAGGTAACTTCAGAGGGAATCGTTATAAATCCATATGCAGGATTTGGTTCTGTGCAGGTAAACAGTCTGTGTGGAGAGCAAATAAGGATCTACAGCTGCAGCTCTCACTGAAGCACATCTCACAGTTAAAACCAAAATGAATCTATGAAACCAAGAGAAATAAAAAAAACAAACAAATTCATTGTAAAATCATTTTTTTTAGGTATTTGTTGTTCCAAATATTGGAGAACTATTCTAACAAAATGTTGTTTTGTGGATTCAGGCTCTCTCAGCCTTCCCTGCCTCTTCTTGTTCTCCATAACGCTGAGCTCTGTGACAGCTGCACAATCTTCCAGGACTTCTTGCTCTTCTCAAAAGAAGAACAGGAAGTCCTGAAGAAATGTGTCTATAAAGAAGTCCGACAATTCTTTGTGACTCTGTCTGCTTGGGACACTTTTCAAACTAAAGAATTAGTCTGGGTTCAATCAGAAGCTGATAGAAAACAATAACACTGGCGTTATGTTTTGCACGGTACTCTATGGCTGCTGTGTAAGAAAGCCCAAGTCTTGTGTATGGTATTGATATTCACATGAAGGAAACATAAATGTCTGCTTTTATTTATGTACTTAAATGTCGTAGTGGAGCGACGGTATGTGATGAGTGCTTTTTGTAAGGGGAGGCTTTGTGAGGTGGGCTGTCACATTAAAAATGTATCATTTTTGAATTTCCTTTGAAGTACAGGCTCCTCAGTCATCTCACTCTTCTTTAGACGATGGCGGAAAAATAAGTGTATCAGACAAAAAGTAGTTCATGCGCTGAAACGATGCGAATGGAGCGACTCTCCTCTTTCCGAGGAGGCCCTGAGAGGAGCCGAGGGAAACCCCTTTGATTCCGACCTGAGGCTTTATTAAAGCCAGTATTGTCATGTTCGCTCTGAAGCCCATTTTCCCCGGCAGAAACACGACCTGACATTTACATTTCCCTCATCAAACCCAGCCGTCTGCTCGCTGATGAGAGGAAGGGTGAGGCAGAGAGGACGAGATGATGAAGATGAGGAATAAAATAACAGTGGAAAAAGGAGAAAAAGTGAGAAGAGCGTGAGAGGGTGGGGGATGGAGAGAACATAGTGAAAGAGAGACCGACGAGGAGATACAGCCAGAATACAAAGCAGAAGATCAAACGGGAAGATGAATAAAAAGACAGGGAGACGGGAAGCGAGCGTACGTGATTCACTGACTGACATAAAAAAAGGAAGCGGAGAGATCGGCGAGTGACAAGAGGGATGGAGGGAGGAAGTGAGGGAAGGGAACGTAGAGCAAGGAAGATTGGCTATAAAGAAGTGATGAGTGTACAGAAGAGTGTGAGTATATAAAAAAGAGGTAAATAAAATATATGGTTAATAGTAGAGGTGTGTGTGTAAAATACTGCTGAGAGTAGTGTATCTGTACCCAGGAGTCACACACTCTCTGAAAATGTCACAGTTTAACCCTGAAATGCGCGCGCGCACACGCACACACACACACACACACACACACACACACACACACACACACACACACACACACACACACACACACACACACACACACACACACACACACACACACACACACACACACACACAGTCATATACCGTGTAGACGTGAACTTGACTTCCACACACACACCTACACTCACTCCCTAAAGAGTAAAGCAGTGGGTGTGTATTAACATCTGCTCTTTTGGATTGCATCACACTGTAAAGGGTTTTTCCACAAAAATTTAAATTGAATTCAAGGCATCATTTTGAAACCACAAACTGAATGTGAGTGAATGCTGATTGACGATATTTGTGGCTGCAAGCTTCCGATTCATGAAAGCAAAGCAAATCAGTCTGAAATGACCAGCAGTCACAAAGGGCAGGTAATTTGTAGTTGGAGCCATTATTTTTATATTAACAACCGATTGAAAGACTAACAGTAATTTAAAAGGTCTCACTTGTAAATTATAAACTCGTAGAGAATTATCGCCCGACAGTAATTCCCCTCAGCTCTAGACAGCCTTTTAAAATTTTTTGGATCACTGGTTTAGTTTTCACTTCGTGCAGCAGCAGCAGCAGCAGCAGGCAGCTGTATTTAGTTAAAACGCTCTAAAAACCCACTGCACACTGCCTGCCCACACAAAGTTAGTAAGTACTGTAGCTGAGGAAAAAGGGGAAGCGTTTAGCAGCTAAAGAGCCAGATTTCTTGACATCTCTTCCGAGTTATCTGAAGATTTAACTGAACTTTGTCCCTTTGTGCTGTTAGTCTAGTTTTACTGCTACCTTTTAAACGTCACTATGAATTATTTGTATTTAATCAAGCGTTGTGTTACAAAACTAAGCTGAGCCCTAATGCCGCCAAATCAGCTGACTTGATCTCGTCTTAATGTTACGTGATATCCTTACACATCATCAAGAGAACCATCTGCTCTCCACTCTGCAACCCCTCCTCAACCCAACCTCCTCTTCTTTGGGGCTTGCCTCTGGTGTTTGCATGCCTCCAAAATTTGGATTTTTAAAGTATTTTTTTTATGACTTTATTGCCAATTCTGAATTTATTTGTACAAGACTGTCACGATCTGTGGGAGCAGATCGTGTGGAGGGTGTTTGGAGGACCCAGGTGCGGACACAGGAGACTGAATTAACAAAAAGCGAGCCTTTTATTGTGGCTGGTGATCATGAGCAAAACAAACGAGAGCGAGAGCAGAAGAGGAGCAACAACTAAACAGGGACCTAAACTATGAAAACTGAGATAACGATGAAAACATGGAGTGAGGTAACACAGACGACGTGACGCTGAACACAAGAAGACGGAGGACTTGAATCCACACATGAGGAGATCAGGGGAAGTGGAGACACATGAGGAAACAGCTGACTAGAATGAAGATAATGACGCACAGAAAAACGTAAATCTAAACACAATGACATGGAAACCGGACTTTCAAAATAAACAGGAAAACATGACGGGAAGCAGACATGACACAAACTTGACAACATCAACCATGCAGACCTGAAACATGACAGATAAGACACACGCAGCAGCAATGGGATGATGACACAAGGGGAACCTGATAAACCATGAACTAAAACTGTAAACTAGGCATGACCGAATTAACTAGACAACTGAAAAGAAACTAGAATATAGATGAAATAAGAAAATTACCTGGAACTCAGAAAGACTGGCAGTGTTGGGAAGGATACGTTTAAAATGTATTCCACTACAGATTACAGATTACATGCCCCAAAATGTATTCTGTAACGTATTCCGTTACGTTACTCAATGAGAGTAACGTATTCTGAATACTTTGGATTACTTAATATATTATCATGCTTTTTACAACTACGTGAATGTACTACTGCTGTGTGATTTATTACTTTTACTGAAGGTTACTCACCATATCAATACCAACTAAATTTTTAAATCTTAATATAAAATGAGTAACAGTAGTGTGGACAATAGGTAAGGCTGCACTTTTAGCAGCGATCTCATATAGAAAACTATGTGCGTGAATATAAAACAGGTCCGCGGCTCTGAACCGTAAAGGCATAAAACTGTAAAAGGACTTCTGGCTAATACGTTTCTGCGTCGGGCTTGTAGCCGAAAACTAGCTTTACTTTGTTGTCTGGGTCAACTTTGTATATATATATTATATATTTACATGCTTCCGTCTCCCGTTTCTGGTCGGTGACATCTCTTACTTTGACTCTTTTTCTCCCTCCCTCGCTCACAGACACATAACGGGTATGGCAGTCCATTCTCCCTGCAGCACGGACTACACTGCCCATCAGGCTACATTCTTTAGGGCTATGCCTGTAACACTCTGCCTATTGCCTTCATATTAAGTCATTTTTGTGAATAAATTTTTAAAATATTTCTTCACGTCATTATGCGGCCGCAAGTAGAGGTGACATGGGCCGCGAGATTGAGACACAGACATGAGAGCCTCTTAATGCGTGTTTTGTTTGGGTTTCCACCGGCGTGGACACCAAAAATATAGATTTCATAGCCTTATGAAACAGAAAAACAGTAATCCATTCATTTCAACAAAGTAACTGTATTCTGAATACCACCTTTTAAAACGGTAACTGTAACGGAATACAGTTACTCATATTTTGTATTTTAAATATGTAACGGCGGTACATGTATTCTGTTACTCCCCAACACTGAAGGCTGGGTCACATGACCCAGGACCATGACAAAGACAAACAGAGCCATTTAAAATGCCTCAGATCATGTGTATGAAAAAGTGATAGCTATGCAGAGGTTTTGTAAACATACATCTTTAGACTGATGACTACTCCGACTAAAAACAATTGGTCGTCATCCCGTACAGTCTTATTTCTGGGCACTATCTCACAGATGGCTGGAGAAGGTGGATCATTTTCAATAACTGCCTTGTTCAGTTTTTTTGTAACGTAGTTGTCATCTCTGATGTCAAACCTTTCTTTAACATGTGGCACAGTAAACATCTCAGGGTAAATGGTATTTAGATCCTCAACTTTGCCTTTTTTTTAACCCATGGTGACAATGATTAATAAAAGTTAAATAGTTAATAAATACTTAATACAGGTTTTTAAAGCGCTGCCTTTTTTCAGTTTCTTCAGTTGGACTTTGCTTTCTCCCGTTCACCTTGAGACTTGACCTTCTAAATGTATTTCCTTATATAGAGAAATGGGGGCGTGGCAGCACGTAGATGGTATGTAAATTGTATGAGTCTACGGATTTTAAATGATGCTTATTCAAAACTGGCCTTCATGTGTCTGACTACAATTTTTCATTGCATATTTTCTTTTTTACCATCTTTGGCTGCTAGACTGTTAGAACGCCCAGCTTTCTGTCTGTCTGAATGGAATGTACTAACATTTATCTGCTTCCCTTCATAAGAGACATTGTGTATATAAAAATCTGTGCCCACCAGTGAACTCTGATCCATTTTGCAGCATGATCAGACACTGACCGCAGTTAGATTGACCCATTTTATTCCACTGAAGTCATTCTCATTTTTGGGTGAACCATTTGGTGTTTAGTTGCACTGATGCACATTGACTTAATAATAGTGTTACGTTCTAAGTCTAGGCGTGCATTGAATGCAACAAGAAATTGGCCCCCACTCACGCACCACCCAAGAAACAGCAAAAACAGGAGTACCTTTTAAAGTGCTACGCAGCCGTTTATTTGCTTCAGCAGTGAGCAAGGCCAAAATAATAAACAAAACTCTCTAAAGGTCCGTATGCTTCCCTATACAGAAGAAATCCAACCAAAGGACAATTCACTTACCTACCAGGAGGAAACTGAATCAACAAAAATGGCTTCTCACGCCTACCAGGCTGCTGCAGTGAACAATATATACACAATGAAAAAACGGTACACAAATGCTACTTTACAAATCTATTTACAACTATTTACAAGACTAAGGCTCTAACGCCAGACACACACACGAGGTTAAACTTGCAAACCAGTTGGCAAAAACACTCTATATAACAACAAATCAAAAACACAGGCTTTTTGTTGGATGGTGGAGGCTGGGAGAGAGGGCCCAGGTGGTTGTCATCTGGTGGTTAAATACCGGAGGTGATCAACCAATTATCCAACCCCAGGACAGGAACAAGCTCCACCCAACAACTCAGCAGGCATGCGCAGGTGTCCACCCCCTAAAAAAGAAAAGGACCCCCCCCCCCCCGCCCCCGCCATCCTCTGGTGGGAGGAGTCACACATAAAACAAACACTGATAACATTGAATCATAACAATAGTTTGTCGTGCATAAATGTGATGCGTTTGTCCTCCTCAACACCGATCTTAACCCTCTATCAGCTGTTTAGGGTTTATTGTTGTTGTGGAGTTTTGTTAGAAACACACTTTCTGCAGTGGACGTCTTTAGCTTGGAAGCAACTAGTTTTGGAAAGAAGAGAAATGTTTATCTCCACACATTCAAATGAAGATGGAGAGCATATTCAGGAAATATGAAGCCAGAATATTAAATCATGTACATGGTATAATATTCCTACTGATTAATTTATGAAATCATTACTTCCACTCATCTGAAACTGACTTAAATTTTAAATGTGTTCTGATGTTTTGTTTTTCTGACTAATTCTTATTGACGTGTTTTTATGGAGCATTTTCTTCTGTTGGAGTGATACTCTCACAGACAGCGCTCCAAAGAGCTTCTGGTTACGTCATCAGGAAGGTTTAGCCTTCTAAGTCCTAAAGTGCCCTGCAAATGTCTGACAGGGTTCAGGTCAGGTGGTAGAAAGACACACCGTGACAGTCGGCTGTATTTGGTCTTTAAATGTCAAAACTTTGAGGTTTGAGCTCGTTATGCGGTTGCAGGATGAATCCATGTCCACAAAGATAAAAGAAACAGAAAATGGAAAATGCAGTGCTGCTTCTCCTCACTATAATATTCAGTGCATGTGTCCCACTTGACTTGAATATTCCCACTGCCATTCTTCACAGTGGGTTTGATACACTGCGGTATCGTTCTCTTTCCGTAACAGTGACAATCACCAGTCAAAATGCCCGTTTCCATCATGCTGGTATGTTTTAGCCCAACTCAAGTGTTTGGCCTTGTTTCCTCTCCTGAGGAGTGGTTTAGATGCACTGCGCGTCCTCTGGGACCGCTACTACTCTTTTGGCAGGAGTTTTTGTGTGATTAAGTTATTTTTCTTTCCCTCGCTGAGAGAAAGCCGATGCATTGATTTTTCTGGTGGTCACTTTTGTTTCACCTGATCATGCTTTGGATACCGCTGATGCTGTTTCTGCACGGTGTGCTGTGCACACTTTGAAACCTTTACTCTTGCAATGATTTGATGCAGTGAATGCTTGTTGGAGTTATGTTTGTGAAGACTTGATACAATGAAAATCAGTATTCACGCTCCTTTTTTGGAGAATGGTAACCTTCTTGCGGTAATTGCATTGACTTTTGTTTTGCATTCGGCGACTGATTGCAAAATAATTAATTTCTCTTGAGGCCAACTGTTTGCATGCTCAACCTTTAAGTTGCGGTCAACTTAGAGGCTGAGCATGCAACACCCTTAACCTCTGCGTTACTGCGTTTGATTGCAAAGCGATTGCACAGGTTGCCTGATGGGAGGGCAGCCTGTATCTAAACAACGGCAGTCTGACTTGGACCGACTGCGATCACTCTCAAACAGACTGACAAAAGTCTGCAAATAATTATAGTCTAATTTATAAACAGAGGCAGAATGCCAACACTTTGCAATCTATTTGAGTCAGTCTGCAAAATGAATCTGTGATGCATCTCTGTAAGACTCAACTGATTGTATTCTGCTTATATTTCCATATACAAGCAAGTTTGCTGAGAGTCCATACCACTTTACAGTTAAATTGCCATCCTAAAGCTAATATGTCACTTGTTTCAGAACTAAAAGCTCGTTGCTCAACTGAATGTAGGGTTTGATGTGTCTCACTGTCTTTTTATCGCTGTGTAGATGCACAAAACTGCTGTGAAGACAGCAACGTGGTCCCCATCATCCAAGCAAACATTTCAAAGGCAAAGAGATTCCAAGTTTATTGCACACAGCTGCAGTAATTTTGGTCACGCTGCCGTCTCCAACCACGGTTTTCTCAAGTGTGACTGTAGCATTAGTTTATCAGCTCTTTCAGTTTGAAATGTGGATGAAGCGGCTGGACCGAAAGGACCAAATAACAAACACTATGACCTGAAATCTGCTAAAAGCTATTCTCCTCACTCCTGAGTTTATATTAAACGTGTAAAAACCTTTGACATTTAATTTGGTGGATAGAATAAAACAAAAACAAGAAAAACGTATTGATTGTTCGAGCCATGAACCACTACGTTCTTTTCTGTGTGATCAACATTGTTCCATTTCACCACATCATAAACAAGTTTACTCAGATTCAAGTGCAGCTTTAGTCAAAATGCAGCTCCTCACACACCAACCGCCCATCAAACTGTCAGTTATCACAAAGAAATTCATCCCACTTCACTGTGTTAAAAATGTCTGCAGAGAACTCTGAACAAACAGGACGCCTCAGATATACAAATGTGTGCACACACGCACGCACACACACACACACACACACACACACACTCGGGGAGTTGAGTCATAGGAGGGGAGGAGTAACTGTCAGAAAGATGGATGGATGAAACAATGAAAATCAATGAACTGTGCATGTGTGTGTGTGTGTGTGTGTGTGTGTGTGTGTGTGTGTGTGCAAGAGAGAGACATGTTGCATCCATACAAGTGTGTATGACAGATGGAGAACTGCAAAGTGAGGCAGAAGTGTGTGTGTGTGTGTGTGTGTGTGTGTGTGTGTGTGTGTGTGTGTGTGTGTGTGTGTGTGAGTGAGAGACGGGGAGGCTGAAATGTGGTGGGCGTGTCTCGCTCTTAATGAGTTTTTCTTTTTAATTACCTTCGTTTGACCACAGTTTGTTTCCTGGGAACACAGCCAGAAAAATGCTTAACACACACATATACACACATAGATTCAACGAGGAATTTAATGTTTGCTGTTTGGATGAATTTGCTCCGATTCAAGCTGATGAAAACTGTTCTTATTAGCGGATTAACCACAAAGTTTTCAGCACTTTCTTTACTTTAGTCTGTTAACCTGCTGGGTTTCCTGTGTGTTCTTTCTCTCAGTTTGCATCACCCTGTGAGTGGCACACAGGTATTAGTCTTCTTCCCTGACGTTCTGTGGGGTGTTTTTTCAGCCAGGTGAAAGTTAAAACTCACATTAACGTTAACACATAACCCATGTACTGTGAGTCTGTTTGTTGCCTAATAAGCTGAGGAATGAGGGGAAACTCTGTGTGAAGATGGAGGCTCAGAAAAGTTGTCCACAGTAGAAGTTTTTGTGGACAGCAGCTGTCAGAAGCCTGGTTGAGATTTCTGCAGGGAATTCATGCCAAGGAAGAACAGAAAGATACCAGGTGTAAAGAGCATCAACAAATTCCAACAAAAGAGCAAAAACACACATTTAAAAAACATTTAAACCTGCAACCTTCGCTTTACCAATAAATACACCCTTTATTAGCCAACAGTGAATCAACAGTGGGTATTTAGATGATGCTGCAGGTTCAGCTTGAGGTTTTTATGCCTGGTTTTGCCTTTATTCTTGGGTGCCAGTGCTGTGTATTGTTGCTGCTTTGAATTCAGGCTGACTGCATCTGCTGTCCTCTGTGAAAAGGCAGGAAGCAAACTTTCCAGAGCCACCATGTCTACAGGTGGAGATCAGCTGTGGTCAGCTTTGATTCATGGTGTTAAGAATTTCTCTCTGTGTCTGGCTGTTTACAGCACATTTCACACCCACTACAGAAAAAGGAAAGGCCTTTGGGAGGAAAAGTTAAAAACTACCCACCAGCTGAAGGCCAAAAAAGTACTGACATAGACCAATGCTTTTACATGATGAAGACAAAAAAAGGATTTGTTTTGGAAGAATGCTGTTGCACAAATAGTTTATCTGGGGTTTATTGGATATATTTGTCATAAAAAAACAAATATAAATAGTTGTGATATTTACATTTCTTTTACATAATTTCTAACAGAAACAGTCACATCAATTTTACACATTCATAACCCAAATGCAGTGATTCAAACGGCCAACTGCCAAGGGGTCAGGGAATAAGGTAAATTTCTATTCTAAGCATCTTTGGCCCACGTGGAGCATATAGGCCACTGACAGCTCCTCGCCAGTGCACTTGGCTCTGGGCAATCTTCTCCAAATCCCTCTGGGAGTATCAGTTTCACTGCGTTTCTGTTTCAGTGACCCTGCACCATGTGTCAGGCTTTTCCTCCAGCACGTCATGCTCCTTCATGGGGAAAGCCCTTCCGTGCTCAGGTCTGTTTGCTTTGACTTTGCCTTCAATGTTTGTGTAACAGTTTTGCTTTTTTCAGTCTGGTTGTGTTAGCCTCGTAGCCCTTTAGCCTCTGAAAGAGGTGGTCCAAAATTGCCTTTCCTGTACCTTTTGAATTGTCCAGCGTGGGTGTCCCTACCAGGAGCTTATTTTCCTGCTGGCAAAGCTCATTGATGCTTTTACACAATACAAAGCACACGAGCCAACACACGAGGGATGGACCGAGTGTTAACGGAAAAAGGAAAACGCTTAATCAACAAAGTTGAAGGTGTCTCAAGCCTCTCTAGTACACCTGAATTGGGAACAACTGGGAACAATTAATTTCGTCTTCTAACCTGGTTGGATGGAATTTCTTTAAATATTCAGGTAGATCACCCCTGTTTTCCCAGAGATCTTGGTTGGTTCTATAAAGGCTTTTGCTGATGTCATTTACAGATATGATAGGGACAGCAAGATTGTATCTCACCAGTATACAGTTACATATTGGGAACACAGTTAACTACAGTACAGAGTCCCACCTCCCCAGCTTAATTTCACTAATAGGATTAACTTTGCTGTTTCTTGCTAGTGTATGAAGCTGTAGCTACATCTGTCCCGTGGATGTGCAAGTAGGCCAAGTGAGGAAGGAAGTAAGGAAGGAACCATCTACCATGGTCGCCAGCCTTGGACCTGGAGTTTTGAGTTTTAGCACTTTGAATTCTTGCTTCTTATTTGATGTTCAGTTTCCGTTTTATTAGGGTTAGGGCAGGGGTCTGCAACCTTTTACACCCAAAGAGCCACTTGGACCCGGTTTCCACGCAAAAGAAATCACTGGGAGCCGCAAATACTTTTTGACATCTAAAATGAAGATAACACTGTATATATTGTTTTTTACCTTTGTGTGAACAACTAAGGTGTGCTGCTTATGAAATCCATGAAGTGCTACAGAGAAAATTACATTTTATTTATGTAATCAACACATTTTGAACTCTTAAAGAAATATAACAAAAGCAAAGACACCCAGCTGAACTAAAATGATCCATGTAGCAAACAAAAACTGTTGTGAGCCGCCTCCCTTATATCTCCTTTGGGCTTTTGGAGCCTTGACCTGACTTTTAAAAAATAATTGGTAAAAAAGCTCTATGCTGCTGAAAAATTGAAAATAGATATTTGCAAAATTCTGCCTAAATATGTATTTTACCTGGTTGTCGCGTGCGGGGGGGCGTGGTCTGCAGCGCCGCTGCAGGAAGGCGGACGCACCTGAGCGGCACCCGCAATCACACCTCGCCGCCTTAAAGTCTGCGCTATCTGTGCTGTTGTGTTGGTGGTGTGTGTCGGGCTGTGAGCTGCGAAGCTACAGCCGGCTGTATGCGTACAGCAACCGCGTGTGAAAAGCGCGTTCATGCAAACATCGTCGGGTCTGCCGTGGTATGTTTACAATGGGACTTCTGCTCCTGAACCTCTGCGCACAGCGTCTGCTAATCGGTGCTGTGCGAAGTCAGTTTACGCAGGACTGTAAGCTGTCATCTGTCGTCTGTGAGGCGTGAGCAGTGTTTGTCTTTAACATAGTTCACGGTGGAGCTGCTGACATAATGTGGATCCGAAGATCCATAATTGGCCTACCCGGGGTTGAAAGTCTCGATAAATGCATGGTGTTTCGGCGGGAATACCGGCTTCCGCGAGTGTGACGCTTATATTGAGCGAGGAAAAAATAATAGAATATAATTTTATATTTATATTTCAATATCACAATAATCTTCCAATTTACAACTACAAGTTTAAAAGAACTAACATAAATAAAATACACTTCAGCGAAATGCTTCTAATTTATTTTCCCAAACCAGGCGGAGCCGCACTATAAGGACTAAAGAGCCGCATGCGGCTCCGGAGCCGCGGGTTGCCGACCCCTGGGTTAGGGTATAGAGAAAGTTTTGATTTAGTTCTCTTTTATTAAAGCTTTTAATGCACGGTCCTAGGGGCCGCTGGATCATCCAGACTCTCCTTCAAGGCTCCTGTTAAACACTTCTCCTCTTCTCCTTCCCTCGACAGTCCTCTTTGGCATATACTGTAATCGATTCCTTCTGACTGACTGGTTCTTGTATTAAATGATTGTGTAAATATTCAGCTTTTGAGCTAACCGAAGGAGTGGTATATATAAGAAACTAAAAAATTAAAATAAATAAATAAACTAAAAACATTATATTAAAACCAGAAAGGCAGACAGATCCTCCAATCTGTGGAAATTGTTATTTCCACACAATTTTCTGTTAGTTTTATAAATCAACATTAATTTACACATTATATAATATACATGCCATCTCCGTGGGAGGGGGACCTGTCTAAACCATCTGAAATCAATATAATATTTTTTTTATATAATTATTTAATATTTTAACTATAAAATTAATTATAAACTATATTTCTTACACTAATAAAGCCTTGTTTTTGGTTTTTTTTTTTTTTTTTTTCCAGTGACAATTATTTGCAGTTCGTTGAGAAGGACACATCACTGCTCCTCCTCAATTCTCTACTGCCACCTAATATTTGACACCACCGAACCTCCATAGATAACCTGCGGTGTGTAAAAAGATTCCCAAGGTCTCTATATTACCTTCCCCCCTCTTTCACACCTGTTTCTGAAAAATAAAATTAAACAGGGTTCCTAAAAAATAATAACACAACTCACTAAGCTGAATACACACTTCATCTGTTTGTCAGACCTGAATGGGCTTAATTTTACATATTCATTATATTTTTCCTCCCTACAATATACCATAAGAACCATTAAAAACCATACATGTGAAAATTCAGTATAATTTATTAAAACAGTAGGACATCAGTAATGCTTTCAATTAGGGACATTAAGGCCTGTCGGCACATAGGTCCCTAGTCTGTCCTTCCATCCTCTCTCCATCCTCCTTCGCTGACCGTCAGACCAACCCGGATTAGTCTGAAGACCCATGATTTTCAAAGCCTCTTCTGTGTGCTCGCGAAAATGGGTGGCTAACAGGGAACCAGGTCTGTGTGCCCGAATGGCATACAAGTGTTGTTGAAGGCGGTCTCGCATGCTAGCCCCAGTTTCTCCCACACACATAAGACCACACACACTACATTGAATGTACATACATTCATTGAATGTACATAAACATACATACACCACGTTCTTGGAATCAAGTGAAAATTTGCTGGCCACGTTCTTCCACTATGGGGGTTAGACACCATGTATCTATGTACCAAGTGGCACAACAACTTTTCCGGAGGTGTTCTAACCCTGCCCTCTAGTTTCGTCCTCACTAAAATATCCCCAAGACTGGGGTTCTTCCTTAGAGCTCTAATTACCCGCGCCTGATGGGGCACCTCCCAGCCTGGTTGCATTGCTCTAAAATGCTCTTGTATGGCGCTTAAGAATGATGTGTAATCGCGATGAAAGGTGCAGACAAAAGTGAGGAGTAACTTCTCTTCAACCATATCCTCTGCCCCCAGTTCTGTAGGAGGTCGGGTCTCAACCAGCCGCTCCCCTGGCCCCACGTTCGACCGCCTCACGCATTCACTTTGAGATGAGCAAGTGGGAGAAGGAAGGAGAGAAGCTAACGTCTCCCTGCCTTAAAGAGGAGCGCGAATATCCCCGCCTCCTCAAGCTCCTAAATAGAACTGCTATCGCCTCATGCAAGTCCGTTTCTTTACAACAAATCCAGTGAAAACAGAGAATTTGGGATTTAATTATCCCACGAAGTGTATGAGGCGGGTGATAACTGGTCCGGTGCAAGAGTGCGTGCGTATCCGTGGGTTTGAAATACACCTTTTGTTCTCATTCTTTTCTGACCATTCAGTGTTTCAAAAAACACTGTTGTGTCTAAAAAGTTAATTTGTGAATGATTTGTCTCATATTTGAGTTTAATTGAGGGATGGTGTGTATTCAAAACCTGCACAAAAGCTTTAAAACTCTCCTCTCCATGGGCCCAAGCGCCTATAATATCATCTAAAAATCGCAGATAGAAAACGGGCTGTAGCGCGCATTTAGCCGACGCTTCCCTCTCCCACACGCTCATGTAAATATTAGCATATGACGGTACATATCTCTGTCCCATGGCCGTGCCCTCAATCTGTAAATAAAAATTATTGTCAAATTGAAAATTGTTATTGGTAAGACAGAGTTCCAGCAGGCGAAGAATCTCCGTATCCGGGCATTTAGCGTCGGGATAACGCAGAAAGATGTTTTTCACTGCCGCTAGACCCACACAGATGGGTCTAGCAGCAGTGTATATATATTTGTGTATAAACTATCTATGTCTATGGTGAATAGAAAGGCTTGTTCGGGCACGACCATGGGATGTATCATCTGCAAAAAGTGATAAGTGTCCTTGAGATAACTGGGGTGCCTGTTGGAGAGAGGTCCCAAAAAGAGGTCAATGTATTGCGATATGTTGTAGGTGGAGCTACTGCAGTCAGAAACAATCGGTCTCCCCGGTGGAATCTCAAAAGGGACCGTCCAAGTGTCCGGTTGTTTATGTATTTTTGGTAATAAATAAAATTGCCTAGGCCTTGGATCATCAGGTCCCAATAGGTAATCTCGCTGTTTTGCCGAAATGTATTTTTTATAAAACAATTGTCTGACTATTTGTCTTATCTGGAGCTGTGTTGCAGGTTGAATGGAGTTTGGAATCTTAGTTTTTTGTTTCAGTTCTTGTCCATTTAACTTCGTATTCTGGTTGGGGGTTAGGGGCTTTCTCTCTTGTTCTTTCTGTATTGACTTTAAATGTATTCTCTGTGTATAGTCAGTCACTTCCTGTTTTACCTTGATAGCTGTTTGTCTTCTATGTCATGTTTCTAGGTTTTTACTTCACCTACTTCACCTGTCTCATTACCCTCGATGAGTTTCAGCTGTTTCTTGTTGCCCCGGTGTTTCCACTCTCTCTAATTGCCCTCTAAGTCTCAGTTTCCTCATGTTCTGTGTTGCGTCGTACTATGTTGTCCTTTCTGCTTATCCCTGCTCATGTGCCTTAGTTCATAGTTAAAGTCCTAGATTGTTCTTAATGTTTGAAGTTTTGTATGGACCTAAACGGTTAACAGATAATACTAAAAGACTCACCTTTTGTTTGTCTCTCTGCATCTTTGCATTTGAATCCTCACTTCTGCTACAATCCATCTTATCACACCATCTTTATATTGATAGATATGTGTACCAAAATATTGAACAAAATTTTTTCTTGTATTGATTCAGTAAAGGCCAGGGTATTGTGTTTTTCAATACTCACCTCAGACTAATACTGAGGCCAAACCTGTAGCAAACCAGTTTTCCCTAGTGCTGTCCCAGATTTTCTGTCCCAAATGGGCAGCGCAATGATTATCAGCAAGAAAGAGGTCGGTTGAACTCTGGTTTGGGCCTTTCTGTGTGGAGATTGCATGTTCTCTCTTTCCTCTGGGGACTCTAGCAGACCCAAAGACATGCATGTTAAATTAATTAGTGATGCTAAATTGGCCATGGATGTGAAATAGATAATGTTCTTTAACTGCATGGAAGTGCTGTATGAATGTATAATTGAAACTGTAGCGGTCTGAGGCTCTGTGAGTGATCATCTTTGGATGTTGGCTGGCTTTTGTTTCATGTTCAAAATCAAATGATTGGTGGGATGATCCCACCCTTACTCAGTGATGTTGAGATCCGAGGACTGGGGAGCCCAATCCATGACTTATAGTGGTGCATTGTATGTTTTTTGTTCAGGTATGCTTTCGTATGCATTGGCAGAGTGTTTGGGTTTGCTGGCACGGTGAAAAATGCCTTTGCCAACCCGACAGTATGCATGATGATTAAGATCTGATGGTACACTATGTTCCACTATGTTTTACAGATGCTGTAGAGACTTGCTGTTCTCTCTCCTGATCTCCTCCGTACATACTGATGACAATTTGAACCAAAAATTTCCAAATTTGGACTCATCACTCGATACAACAACCACTGAACTTTAGTCCAGTTCTTGTCTAATTTGGGATACCTCTGTCTTTTATCTCTATGTTCCTTCCTGAAGAATGGCTTCTTGACAGCCACATTCCATTGAAACCGTTTCTGATGAGCAAACAGAAACAACACCGGTTCATCCTTTCACCTGAAAACAGTCAGGTACAAGAACTGGACTGAAAATGAATGAAAAAGCAGCCAATGTTCAACAAAAACTTTGGAAGGCTTTCAGAAAGCCTCGGCTGCTCACTCAAGGCAGCTTGGGAAAAATTTTGAAATTTTGCACAGTACTGCAGAACATACCCCGCTTTATCTTCCTTTTTGAGCCAGTGGAGATAATCATTTATAGAATAAGCATTTAGGATTAAGCAACAGTAAAACTAGCAAATGTGTCCATAAACTCATCAGGATAGTGTTTAGCGCCCACTTGATGATCTCAGTAGAGTTGTTTCTTGACTAATGTTTGAAACCAGAAGGGCTGGCCTCTGGTTGCCATTAGGAGTGCATGTTTAGGGCACTTGAGCAGTGATTTCACCTTTAAGCTACTTCCATCTTTCACTTGCGGTTTATAGTGACAACTGGTTGATGATTGTGGTATTTTTTTAAAGTTTTGGTACTGATTATGTAACCCTAGAATTTAAGCAGGAGTTGGATAATAAGGGTTTTTTTCCCCCCTGATCGCTTATTTTGTCACTTCTCTATTATTCATCTTTGCATTCATAGTTTTAAATGGTCTCTTACATAACAGGTCAATTAATTTTTTCAGTTTTGAATCAATAAGTGCTTCTGGTATTTACTTTTCTTTACTTTCTGAGTTAAAATGGATTTCCTGTGAAGTTAATTTTGGCATATTTCCCTTTCTCCTGCCCGTTTTCATTTTAGTCATTCCCTTTCTGTCTCTCCCTGATTACTTATTGTGTTTATTCATACAGGAAAACACACACACACACACACACACACACACACACACACACACACACACACACACACACACACACACACACACACACACACACACACACACTTGCACAAACATATATTTAAAGCATTTCATTCTGGCCCATTTATTATGTGTACTAGTTATTATACACACACACACACACACACACACACACACACACACACACACACACACACACACACACACACACACACACAGTAAGTCTCATCCTGGTCTATTCATGGTGTGTATTCCTCATTAGTGTCATTCAGAGTTATTATAATGATATGAATGGACTGGCAGCTGCTGCAGTGATAAGGACTCTTTTCAGCTCATTCACTCACCCGTGTGAGTGCGCGTATTGTGCGTGGATGTGTGTGTTTGTCTGTGCTTTGTGTGTTGTAGATGGATGAGTTTAAGGGTATTTTTTTGTACACAAGTGCCTGTATGGAAAGAAAAAGAGGAAAAAAAAGGTGTGTGAGAATATGCGAAGGAAAATGGAGTCTGTGTGTAAAAAAAGGAAGAGAAAGGGAGTGAGGACGGTGCTTCACGCATATGGTTCATTTGCGCTTCCTCTCGCATTCCTCTGCATCTGTCGCCTGTCTTTTTCCCCCCACCGAGTCATCTTCTCATTACATTTTCTTCACCTGTTTCTCTGCACGATCATTTCCCGTTCATTTCACCTCTCAAATTAGAAACCCTCCCCTTCTTCACCTCCTCCGGTCTCCTCACTCCAACGCTTCACTCTTTCCTTCAGACACGTGCCTCATTCCCCATCTCCCCTCCTTTCTTCTCTTCCTGTCTTCCATTCTCGTCTCATCCGTCCGTTTATTTCTCCTTGTAAAAATCTGATTCTGTAGAGACGGCATTTACCTCCAGCTGAGATCTGGCCAGATTTGGGCTGTAGCACAGACAGCCTCGTGGTTGTGCGTAAGCTGCAGAAACACACATGAATTTGTGTTTTGTCAGGATTTTTTGAGGGGGTTGCCTAGCAACACAAGTTTAATTATGGCCTACCTGTCGTCCAGTCTTTTTTTTGTCATTAGAATTGGTCTCTTTTGTTATAGTGGAGATTAAAAACATTGTTTCTTAGTAGAAATGATCAGAATCCCATAATTTGATGTCAGTTTAGGAAAAACTAAATTTAAGGTCATAATTCAAAGATGTAAGAATAGTGAAAACAAAGTCAATAATGGATAAGAAAATATAAGAAGGCTACATTTGAAGAATTATAAAAGGCCACAAAGTTCTGTGACTCCGCCCATAAAAGATAATGAGGTAGACCAACGATGCTTTGATTCGCTGGTTTCATTTGTATCTTTGGTTTCCCATGAAGGTCATCTCTGAGAGTGAGACTGAGGCTACGTCCACACGTACACGGGTATTTTTGTAAACGTTTAAAAAAAAAAATCCGTACAATGCTGGATATTGACAAAATATCTGTACAAATTCATGTCACGCAAACAATAACGTGACGCACAGCGTGACGTCAAAGAAGGTGCACACCTTTGATGTTCTGTGACTAAATCTCAGTTTTTCTCGTCCAAATGTAAACGCAAAAAACGAGTTTTTAAAAATCTCAATTTTCAGTGATCCAAAGCGCAGTTTACGTTTGGACGAAAGAATAGAATCAACTTTATTGTCATTGCACATGTCACAAGGCAACGAAATGCAGTTTGCATCCATCCAGTGCTTTACCAATAATATAGATATATTACAGAATATAGATCTATTATAGATGTGTTACAATGTACACGATATGAAGGTATGTTATGAATATACTATAACTATAAGTATGTACAGGCCAGTAGCGGTTTTAGATACGGGCGACACGGGCGGTTGCCCGGGGCGGCATCGTGGTGGGGGGCGGCATCACGGGCATCGGCAAAAAAAAAAATAAAAAAATGCTCGTACTCATGCTGCCCCGACATCATGCCAGCGCATATTAGGGATGGCATAGGCACCGATCGGTTTTCTATCGCCCATTTGCTGGGAGTAAGGGCGCCCTCCGTTTGCGAGGTGGCTAGAGGCCGGGGATTGAGCCTGCCTATTTGCCTGACGCGCTGTCAACTTTAGGCAATAATGCGAGAGGTGGAATTGCTTGCTTGTTTATTAAAGTGCTTGAAAAGTTTACAGAGCAATGTGATCGGCTCGCGATTCAAACTCTTAAAACATCACAGCTCTAATGCAACAAGGGGAAACTCGTTGACTGCGGTCAACAAAAACTACAGCTACCCAGCCCTCCTCTTTGTCAAAATCAAACCAGTGAATGACAGACTGACAACGCCCTCTTAATGTCACCGCTAGCACCCACGTGACTCCTGTTACACATCACCATAGCAACCAAACAAACGAAAACCCAGTGATCATTAAAATTCAATATTTAATTATGGCTCCTACAAGGAGAAACGAGCAAAAGATACAGGTAAGGAGATGTGTCATTGGATAAAGGCAGGTCATGTATCCTAAAACTTTCAGAATACTTTCTTAATTATGTGGGTTACAGCTCCTCCAAGAAGAAATGGTAAAAATAGTTACAGTAACAGACTAAACTCCAAACAATATATACAATAATATAATATTAATATAATAGTAATTAGTCAGTGTCAATTGTTGATTTGTCCTGTTCTCATTGTATGACGAATTATGATGTCTGTTTAGTAGCCGTTTGCATACTATATTTTCTCTGTCTTCATATGTGTGTGTGTGTGTGTGTGTGTGTGTGTGTGTGTGGGTGGGGGCGCCAGAGGGAGTGTTCAGCCCAGGGCGCCAAATAGGCTAGGACCGCCACTGGTACAGGCTATGAACAAGTTATACGTATGTTCATAAATATGAAAAGCTATATATTATGGATATACAATTTCAAGTATTAATAAACAGTTGTAGAATTATAATTATTGTCTTGTACAGTATGATCTTCTAAACAGCATTTACAGTAGTGCAGGCCCAGAAAAAGCTGTGTTTTCAAAAATACCCATGTACACGTGGACGTCGCCTGAGTCTTAGGTCTTGTCCTTGCACTTGTCTGCTGGATCTCCTTCACTTTGTCAAAATGCCAAATCTTAAAACTAATTTTGAGGAATTTAAATGAAGCCAAGATCCTCATGATGGTGCATGATGGCATCTGCCACAGTTCAGGTGGTTAGTGCTGAATATCTGCCTCGGTCGCTTCATTGACAGTCTTAGCGTGCTCGGACGAATGCACAACTCCATGAATGAATGAAAGTGCCACTGCCACGCATGTCGCTGACCCACTACCCCACCACAGGTTTGGACACCGTGGATCTTCGACTCAAAGCTGCTGTTTAGTCTTTGGTTCTGGCCACGAGTGATGATTCTTAACATGAAAGCTGGTTAAATTGGCCTAAAAATAGCCCCGGCACTGGAAGGGGTCCAGATGTGCGCAAGAAGATACCAATCAAGATATGATTAAAGAGTTCAGGGAACTGACCCATAAAAATCCAAAAACCTTACTGGATTTAAATTTGGCAGATGATCTTCCCGCGCACACCCAGACCGCTTTCAGCACAGCTGCTATTTATAGATCGCTCTCTGGAAGCCGCGATCGCTCCCGTTGAGTTTGTGCCTGTGATGCGCACCGAATCTCCTCCACTGTCGATACTTTAGCTTGAAATTTCTTTTGAGGAAGAGGATGTAGTAGAACACAAATGTGGTGGTTAGGCAGGCGGTGAGTGAAGACTTTGTGCGGCCAAGAAACTCTCAGAGGGGCACGAGAAGAAGACCTTGAAGTGGAAGCGAGTCGTTGAACTTTTTGATCACATAAAACAATTTTCTGATGGCTGCAGATTATCTGGGGTGCAAAAAGCTCTACAAACCTAAAAAGTAGTTTGATCAGTTACTGGCCCATGCTGGTGAAGCAGAATATGCAGAATTTCCAACTCTTAGAGGAAAAACCTTCAGTCTGAAACAAAACACAGATGAACACAGATATCAGCGGGCTGTTAATGGTTTAATGACATCTCGTATCACCACACTGTGTTTAGCGCTGTAGCCGAGATAGCTCATTATAATGTGCTTGCATGTGTGTTTTACTCCAGACGTAAGTGAAAAACAGCAGACCTAAAACATCTAAACATGTTTCTCAAATACGCAGCTTCTCGTTTCATCTCAGTTAGTCTCCGGTCTCTCTTCAGCCACTCGTGTAGCTCATTTTTCCTTTAACACACAAACCAGTCTGTGAAAGCACCAGAACGCCTCCATGAATCTTGGCTGAACATTTCACAAGTTTGTTTCCAAAATGAAATCCACACTCTTTGAAAGAAAGCAACACCTGCTAAAACGTTAAAATAAATAAAATATTGTAACACCATATTCACTTTCAAAAGAAATTAATACGAGAAACTTTGTTTGTGTAGCACTTTTCTTAGAAGTGTTTGAAAAGGTAATCATAAAGGTAAATGAAAACAGAAAAGGGCAAAATGGGGAGAATATAGTGTATAGAGAACAGAAAGATGAAAATATAACACCACAGAGAACATGAAGTAAATATCAAGGTTTCTTATTAACCAGTTGTTTAAGAAGGAATTTCACAGAGACGTAACCTGTGTGCAGGTCTTAAGGCTCTGGAAATAACTAACAGAGGCATATAAGTAAGTATAAACTTCACAGCCAAGTCAAATAGTTTTTCAAATCTTTTGAAGAATCTACAAAATACAAAGTTACTGTGGTGCAAACAGAGCACAACAAAGTAAACACACAGCTGATTTATCTCTTCGTGTCACTCAGATATGTTTTCATTTTGACAGTTTTGTTTTTATGAATAGAGTCAGAAAAGCTTTTTTTAAAAATGTACTTTGATTCTGTCTTGTGAAAAATGAGAAACCATTAAAAACATCAGTGGGGGTGAATAGATTTTGATCTGTGCATGTCAGCCACACTGATGCCAGGCGATGCTCGGTTTTTAGAAATTATACAAGAAATGAGAAAAAGTTGCTTTCCTCAGTTTTGTGAGATAAACTCTGTGTGACCTTCAGCGCTATAACGCTTTTACCGGGGAAGTTGTGTTTTTGCTAGCATTTGCATGTCAGTCTGTCTGTAAACACGATAGCTTGAACAATTTTGAGTGAATTTCTGTTAAAACTTTGTAGGGGTGTAGAGTCGGGTCATGTGACCAATCCATTACAATTTGGCTTACATCCATTAAGGTCTTCAAGATCAACTTAAACTGGAACTGGAAAACTGGAAACAACTGGAAAGTTGACAAATAGCCTCATAAACGTAGAAACTATGGTTCTTCCAATAGTGGTGTGTATTGTCAACATACAAAAAGGAGACCTCAAATATTTAAAATAATGTCACATTTGACCTCTGACCTTCAAGATCAGAAGGTCAAAGTGATAGTAATGCTATATCTAGCTATTTCCATTCTTTGTACTAACAACAAATAAGAGTTATAAAAGAGTTATAAAAATATGATCTTCTCGAACTATAAAGAAAAGGAAAATATTGAAATTAAGTGAATGTCTCTATTTAAAAAAAAAAAAATACAAAAAAAAATACAAAAATAAATAACAATTAAAAAAAAAAATAAAAAATTCATGATGTAACATTATAGCATAAAGTAGATCAGAAATCTGTTCACTATTTCTATTACAAATTATATCAGTAAGGAAGCTGACTAAATATTAACTGATAATTTATGGCAACGGGGTGGGATTAAATAAGTGTTTACTTCTTCCCACTCCCTTTCAACATGTAAATTAATCAGAATGTTCTTTGGGGTGTTTTTGTATGTATTTTTATAGTAGTATATATATATATATATATATATATATATATTTTTTTCTCTCTCTATTTTCTTTTCTAAATGTACCTGTATATTGTTCACATGTTGAAATAAAAATTACCAACCAACCAAACATATAGTGATGATATATGTGGATTCTAAATATCATAATATAGTTTGTATATCATGTCCCATTTGACAAAAGTTGCACGTTTTTTTTGCACAAATAAAACCAAATTAATATATATATATATGTATATATATATGTATATATATATGTGTATATATATATATATGTATATATATATGTATATATATATGTATATGTAGTATGTATAAAATACTACTAAAATACTACCTTGGAGGAAGATTGCACTCTCGTCTGCTGCTTGTTTTTATGTGTTTTCCTCTAGCCAAAGTATACACATGCACATTATCATCCTGCCAATGAATTACAGTATTTACAGTATTACATTTATCTACAGGATGGAGTAATGCACGAGGATGTGGAACACTACAACAGCAAAGTTACAGAAGATGCAGAAAACATTATGTAAACAACACTGCATTTATAACCCAGCTTTGGAAATGATTTGAGTAAGGAAGTGCGCTTTTCTAGAGCTAAAGGATACACATAATAAGCTGATGAATCATGCTGAACATTTCTTTTGTGTTTTTACCAAAAAAATCTGCAGATGACCTTTAAATAAAATAAATGATTTGAGTGATTTAAGGCCAAAACACACTGCTGCCAAATGGCGTGCAGCCGCCTCTCTTATTTTCCCAAAATCCCACATTGGTAGCAGCTAAGCACAGCTCTATGTGACTTTTATTACCAAGTGAACTATACTGTATAAGGATGTCCATATGTGATGTAATGATGATGGCCACCACACCAGCATTATGATTTATCTATTTTTAAAGTGTCTCCTTTAGTAAATTATGACAAACGGACAGAACAGGCGGCCCGGATATCTGATGACTCCTCCACAAGCGATTGTCCCCAGGTCATCCAGCAATGACTGATGGGTAACAAAACTGAGTGCTGGCTATAGCCCTGCGAACCCCTATTTTGATGCCTTGAATTCAACAAATTACCTGTTGACCTGAACGTCACAAGAAGTGTAATAGAATACGTGTGTGGCCGAGAGGTAGACGGGTGGAAAGCAGAACATGCAAGGAGCAGAGATAGTAAAGGTGGATGAGTTTAAATACCTGGGGTCAACCAGCCAAAGCAACGGACAGCGAACAGGAGAGGTGAAGAAGAGAGTGGAGAGGGTGGAGACAAGTGTCAGGGGCGATTTGTGACTGAAGGATAGCGGCAAGCGTGAAAGCAAAGGTTTACAAGATGGTAGTGACCTGCGATGATGTATGGTGTGGAGATGATGACACTGACAAAAAGACAGGGGGTGGAGCTGGAGGTGGTAGAGTTAAGGATCTTAAGACTTTGACCTCTGAGGACTTTGACCCCTGTTGGAGCGACTAGAATGGACAGGATTAAAAATGAGTGCATCAGAGGGACAGCTCAGGTTGGCAAGGCTGAGAGAGTTTGGACATGTGCAGAGGAGGGACAGTGGACATACTGGACAAAGGATGTTGAATATGGAGCTGCAAGGCAGGAAGAAAAGAAGAAAATCACAGAGAAGTGTCACGGATGAAGTGAAGGAGGGTTCGTGTGACAGAGGAAGATGTTAGTAATCGGGTGAGATGGAGGCAGATGAGCCACTGTGGCGACCTCTACAGGGAGCAGCCAAAAGAAGAAGGAGGAGAGGCAGCAGCTGTCTGCTGACACTAGACTGTTTGGGAGATTAGACACACACAGACACCTGCTCATTAGTGTTTAATAAAACACAAAGAAAATATTAGAATTTCACTCACCAAAACTGGAGCCTTCTTGGATTGTCTGTTAGTATGCTGCAAAAACTCAGCCAGCCATATTATTTTTCACATAATGACACGAAAACGCTGCACAAAACACCAACCAATCACTCAGAACTGTACAGCTTAATAAAACTGGGAACGACTGCACAATTGTTATGAAGGGGAAAAGTATAGATGCCAAAATATTTCAATACTAGGGTGTGAACATGTATGCTTCTCTGAGGGTGGGCACTTTGCCGTGGGGAGGTGAGAGCACGGGCTTGTTGGCTTCATTTGTTTTAATGTTACTGCTTGGTGGGGCTTAGCAAATATTAGCATACCATCAGGCTAAAGTAACGTTTTCACCATGGCAGACACAGTATTACCTGCTAAATCAGGTCACTGAAAGCAGCATGCAGAGGCGCTCAAAGCTCCACAGAGCTCTTGTCGCTGCACACTTCATATCTTCTTATTATGCTTTTCATTTTAAATATGTTTGACTTTCCGCTTTAATATAAATCATTAACCCACCAGCTTTGCACTGAAGCCACACGGGCCTTCATCCTGAATTAACATCTCTGTGTGCGCTACACACAGACACACACACACACAAAATCCTTCTTAATTAAAAAATTTAAGGAAACGCGTGAAACATTACGAGGTCGGTTAAAATAATCAGTGAAGTGCAGCCGGTCTTAAGTGTCTGCACTGTCAGCAACAAGTCTGCAGACAGCAACAAAGCTGAAGTGGAATCAGGAAAAGAAAACCCACTGAAACAAGGTCACTTTAGCCCAAGATTCAAAGGGAAGATAAAAATCTTCTTATCTCTCATCATCTTTTCTGACATTTCAGACTTTAGCTTTTATTCTAAAAAGGCCTGACGATGCACGTTGGGGGCTTGAGGATTTATTTGAGGTGAATGTAAATGAGAAGCACATCTCCACGATGACTGAAATGTGGGTCAGTATCCATAGTGACTGTTTGAGGAGACGTAACCGACATTTCGTGGTGCTTCAAGTGTTTCGTGCTGAATGCTGGGTGCAAGTCGTGTTCTCAGTGTGTGTGAATATTTCTGCCTTTTCCAAATACCAGTGTGTGTGTGTGTGTGTGTGTGTGTGTGTGTGTGTGTGTGTGATCAGTTGTTTCGTTGCCTCACTTTATTTCAAACATCTTCAACAGTGACTTATCTCGGCAAAGGAGATTTATGTTTCTGTAGATGAACACTATGGAAATGTGCCAGGAAAAATGTTCTGAAGCAGAAAATATGACTACCGCTTCAATACTACAGTCTTGCTGAGTGTATACTTATTAAAAGAATACTTATATTTAACACATCATCCATCTGCTTTCAAAGCGCCTCCCTTCGGTGCTGCTGAGCTCCCGGCTTCCAAAGATAAATTCACTGTTTCCTCTTCTTCTTCGTCTTTTAAAACCTCATTTCAGTCTCCCACCAGTGTTTTCAGGTTTTATCTCTATTATTACATATCTTGTGAAAACCTGCTTCAGGCTCGATGTGAGATTGTAGCCGACACCTGTTGGACTGTTGAAAGTTTCCTCTGAATCACCCAAAGGGGCTAGCACATTAAGACAGTGCGTCTCAGAAGGACCAGGTTCATAGGGTGTTGATATTTCCCTCAGAACATGAAGGCACCACACACAGCTCCACAGGGTTCAAATGTTTGGTCATAGCTGTAAAAGTACGGTCCATAGAGATGTGTCTCCAATAACTTATACTACAGGATTGCCATGTGTGCGACTTTTCTTCACAAGTGAGCTGTTTATATTAAGAGTGAAAGCTAAACATATGGCTTTTAGCTGATCTGATAATGTGATAACCACAGGTTGCAGTTACTGCAGTACACGTTATCATCTGGCATAGTTGCTATAACTAATAGACATGAAAAGAAACCTGAATAGAAATCTATGTGTGGGCCCTGCAGTAGTAAATCTGGTGGTAGGGGTATAACCTCCAGGGGGAAAACCAGATTTTTAAAACATTTCTTTGGAAAAAGTCAGAAAACTGTTTTTTATTCGAATTTTTTGTGTGTGCGTGTTTTAATGACCATTAAGACAAAACTCCTAAACACAAACGTAACAATGCAGTGTATGCTGTACGGTACCGTGAGGAATGCTCAGACCTCTACATTGAAGAGACCAAACAGTCACTTCACAAGCGCATGGCACAACATAGAAGAGCCACCTCCACAGGACAAGACTCAGCAGTCCATCTGCATCTAAAGGACAAAGGTCACTCTTTCGAGGATGCCAACGTTCACATTTAGGACAGAGAGGACAGATGGTTTGAAAGAGGAGTGAAAGAAGCCATTTACGTCCACTGTGAACGACCATCTTTGAACAGAGGCGGTGGCTTACGACACCAACTGTCTGCCATCTATAATCCAGTTTTGAGATCCTTCCTAGATGCCTTAACGCCCACTCACATCCTGGGCCTTTTGACCTCAGGAAATCACAAGATAGGGTGGGGCTGGTTGTATCTCTCTTACTTTGCCTGCCCCCCACTGAGCCTGGTGCTGTCAATGCCAGTTAAACAGGGGTTCTTCTGTCCCACAGTCGCCTTGCTCCTATTGGATCATCTGTTTGCTGGGGTTCTCTCACTACTGTAATCTTTACCTTATAGTATAAAGCACCTTGTGATGTTGTAACCTGGTGGTGTCCGGGGTATAACCTGCCTCTCTACAGCCCACTGACTTGGATAAGAGGTCAGGAAGATGGATAAAGCAGGGAGCTTTCAGTGAAGGGGAATGTCTAGATGTCATTTCCATAATTTCTAAATGTAAATTTGATGAGTTTCCATTAAAATGTAAATTGGAGGGTCTACCTAATTGCGGTATAAACCAATATTTAGATATGAATATGCCAAACCTGAAGCCAAGTTGTTTTCAGAATAGCTGCTTTCTCATTTCTTAGAGTCTTAGTCTCTGATCGACCAGTAATGCAGGCGTTGGATGTTTTACAACCTAAAGTGAGTCAAGAGTGGCAGGGCACAAGGCATCTCCTGAAATGTGATCTTGAGTCTGGGCATTCAGTGACTTAAAGGTAATCAATGAAACCTTAAAGTAAATTCTAAAATAAGCAGACGAGCAGTGCGGAGATGCTAAACGTGGATTATAAACTGGCTCTAATTAAGCTTCCGGACACAGCTTTCTGATCTAGATAGAGCCTGTTGAGTGCTTTTTGTTTATTTATGCACTTTGAAGGATTAGTTTGAATGTAATCTATATTTTCTTTACCGTCATTAAATCCCACTAAAGATCAAGCCCAACAATAAATGAATCTCACTGATAAATATTGTGTCGTTTCTGATGCATTTATTCTAGAACTCCAGTGTTGTCTGAAAGCTAAAGGGCCATGCTCCTGCACTGAGACGTTCTCCTTCATCATGCTGAACAAACCCGGTCGTTCACTGAGTCAGTGACGTGTACCAGCTTCCCTACGTGCAAACAGCCGTCTGTCCTGAAAGTGATATATATTTCTGCATTAATGAAAATATGAAATAATTTCCCCAACCATTTTAAGTTATTCCAATTTCCTTCTAACACACTTTCATGTATGCATTTATTCATGTGTTGACAGTTATGCTATTATCTTGGTTTGGAGTACTTTTTTAAAGCAAGCATTTTATAAAATGGGGCAAATGTTAACCTAACTCATTAACCCTGAGTCGTCAGTGACCTACTGAAGGTTGACATATTAAAACACTGAGAACATTTATGGTGGACTAAGCTTATTACGTTAAACAAGGAGACGGAAGTCTGAGGCAAGGCTGGGATCATTTTCACCTCATGCCCTTGTAAACAAAGAGTTTAAACTGCAGGTTAGTGAAGCCAAGATTTGAGCAGCTTTCTGAAATTGAGCATTTTTATGCTTGAAGTTCATTTACTCTGTAAACGTGTAGCTTTTTCAAATGTTTTTTTTCTCTTCCCACAAAAAAAATCTCAAATTTAACCAGAATGTTTCATCCATCCATCTTCATCCGCTTTATCCGAGGCCGGCAGAATGTTTCACTATAAACCAAATGAGATCATTTTGTCCGCTTATTGACCAGATGTGTGTCGGGCAGGACCATCAAAAGCAAATACAGGAAGGTGCTGTGTTCTGCACTACTAGAGCACTCTCATTTTATGGCTAGTTGATAGCCCTTACTGACCTTTGCACAACTATAGCACCCTGATACATCCCAGAAAGCAAAGCAAACATGCTTATTGGAAAGTATTTAGCTCAAATTTGCAAAGTACACCTGGTGGTTGGGTCAGATCGCGTTCTAACTTTAAACAAACTGCTCTGGAGTTCATCTGGAACTGGACTGAGTCTGCATCCAAGTCTGATTACCACGTTCATTTCTGCCCAAAGAACGGCACAAAGGGTGAAAACAAACAGAGTTTGATATAAACAGACTGAACACTGCAAACAGCTTCCACCTTCCACGTGCCAACCGGTCACATTTTTGCCTAGAGACTGGTGGTTATGTTGACCGCAATCCTTCAGGCGTAATTTTACTGATATGATTAATATTAAAGTATTGGTGTTTTTGCAACTTGCAGAAAAATGTAATTAATACAAATAAACATTATAATAAAATTGGGTTGCATGCATGTAAATGTAATTTCTTAGAGAGATGGCTGATATTAGTTTATCCACTGCAAAAAGTAGTCACTAACTGATTCATTATTTTCCCCAACGGAGTTGCACTTTCTCAAATAAAATAGCAAGCTGTTTTAGGAAATCACTGAGCCCTTCTGTGCAAAGACACTAGCTATTTGCAAATTCTTCTAAATGGTTATTTTCTTCAATATGAACAAATTGGCCACAGAAAATAAAGCCAACGAAGAGGAATTATCCCTCAGTACCCATTCTTGTTTTGTTCCCCTTTTGATGGGATGTTTTTACTTTCAGAAAAAGAGATTCAGGCAATTAACCATATTCTCTAGCAGGGAAACATTTTCTCTGTTCACTTATTCTTCAATATTTTCATCATTTTGGGCGTAATTCTCCAGGTTGTGATGCTATTTTCTTCCACCCATACCAGTGTTTTCAAATATTGCACTGATTGGCCTGAGGGGGCGCCACAATAATCTGTTCATTGCCGTAACGTTTAGCAGTTTATCACAAACTTCAGCCTCGTTCTGATTTCCTTCTGGCTCTTCTAAGGCAGCTCTGATTGGCCTGAGGGGTGCACTGCGTTTGTTTACTCGTTACTGGTTGGCCCATGGGCTGCCTACATCATTCGCATGGGACAAAATGTTTATTCTCACACACACGCGTGCGGGTGCGCATGTGTGCACGCACATCACAACCACAAAACACACACACACTTCCTCTGATGCACTCCCTTTCTTCTTCTCCCTGGATTTCTACCCCTCTCTCTGTCGTTCAAACACGAGGCTTAAAATAACACTTCCACACACACACACACACACACACACACACACACACACACACACACACACACACACACACACACACATTCTCTCTCCTGACACACACAGCTCAGTTGAATGGCTATGTGGGACAGCAGCTTGGGGATAGACAACTGATTCACTTTGAGTGGCACATGGATATTTATAGCACGTGTGTGTGTGTGTGACAGTAGGTGATTGGTGCTGACTTCATAATGGCTGTAAATTTGCTGTATGCTGGTGGATGTGTGTGCGTGTCTGTCTTTATAATCCTGTAATGGTGTGTCACTTCTAAACGTACCTGTGTGTGTTTGAGTCTGTGTTTATGTGTGAGAGAGAAAAACAGCCAGGTGGTCCGCAGTGAGCATGCTCAAAAGTCACCATTTGTTTCTGCGGCGTCTCATTTCACCGTGTAACCATGGCAGCGGTGTGGTGGGAAAAGCTGTATTGGACAACGAGTCTTAGGCACCATGCACACACAGGTCTGTGTCACCTTCAGATAATATTTTATGCTAAGCTAATGTTTTAATATAGCTTAATACGGACCACAACTGGATGGCATAATTATTTGTTAAATGTATACAACTTCTTCTAATGGTCACTGAAGAAAAGGAAAGACAAGAGAAAGTATCCCCACACTGTCCTCCTCAGGTACTAATACTGCTGTTGTGTCATGTGACGCTTCATCAGACAGATATGTGTTTGCTGTCTTTGGGCATCAGTGCTTTGATGCTCCGGCTCCCTCAGACTGTTTCTAAAGAGCAATGATGACCAATTACACTAAAACCAATTCATTGCCGAGGTTGACTTGAAGTATCCCAGTCACGCTTTTTATCACTTGGTATGACCACATCGCCAAACAGAGATTTGATGTTGTGGACGAGATGAGAGACTGATTTGATAAACCGAAACAGCAGTTTGGTCAGTTTGCCAGATTGTTAATATATTTATTTAATAGTCTTATTTATTTATATTTATTTAATAGGTAGTCTTAAAAGAGATACACCAGACATCTCTCTCTCCAGCCATGTCCTCCAGCTCTTCTAGGAGGTGGGGTCACCATAGCTTTTCCAAGCTACTAAGAGATGTAATCTCTTCAGCATATCTTTGATCTGCTTCAGGGTCTCTCCTCCCAGATGGACATCCCCAAAATATCTAATTCTAGGAGACGTCCAGGAGTCATCGTAGTCAGATGCCCGAACCATTTCAAATTACTTCTTGTGATGTGGAGAAGTATCGGCTCTATTCCGAGTCCCTCCTCTATGACTGGGGTCGTCACCCTATCTCTAAGGGAAAACCCTTGGAGGAAGCAGGTTTTAACAGGTCATGGCCTTAGGTGAGTGTAGGAATGTAGATGAATCACTATACACACTCAGCTCTCTCTCCTGGTACATTGTAGTGAATGCTGTGTGTGTGGTGTTCTTAAGCTGCTGGAACCTTGAATTTCCCCTTGGGGATTAATAAAGTATCTATCTATCTATCTATCTATCTATCTTCACCCCAGCAGAGCAATACTACAACATCGGCAGCACTGTCTTTGCTGCACCGATGTCCCAGTATTCTCTCATCTGCCCCGAGTTAAGTAAGAGGTCGTCATTAGATGAACTACATCATCTGCAACAAGCAGATAACTTTACACCCTCTGCCCGTTGGCTGCACATTGTTATTCTATCCATCAAAGTTAAGAACAGAACCGGTGACAAAGGGCTGCTCTGCTGGTCCAGCACCCACAGGGAACAAGGCTGACTTATTGCCGGCAATGCAAATCAAACTCTCACCGGGCCTGAACAAAATCCCAATGAGAGCAGAGACACCATACTACCAAAGCACTCCCCACAGGACAAACCAAGTCTACAAAACCCATGTAGTCTGTGTTTGCATGATAGATGTTGCACGATTAACCAATATTAATAACAAACATTGTTTATGTAATCAATAACCTAACTATTTATACCAAGAAGAATTACCAATACAACAAGCTGACATCTCAGACACGAGGCCTGATGAAATGTCTGTTGCACTGCAGTAAAAAAACAATGCATTGCTCTTAAGTGCCTGTACGCTATCTGTCAGCGCTGGACTGACAGTAAAATTAGCCAATTCGTCACTCTTTGTGAAACAGAACATTAGACTCAACAACCTCAAAAGCTTTTTAATCATTTCAGAATGCACTTCCACCATGTCCTAAGGAATTTATTGTTTTCCCCAACTGACAAAAGCGTTGTTTGCTGTTTAAATGTTTAAAACATTTAGTGTCAATGAAAACTTCAACTGTAGCTGCTGAATATGTCTGAGTACCACCAACATTCACCAAAGGGATGGAAATCAAATCTATTATCGATTCCTTATCAAGTCTCACTGACTCCGCTTTGAGAAACACCAGCATCACCCGGCAGCATATCAAAAACATTACATTTGTGCAAATGAATTGCACGCTTTGGTCAAATGTTTGTGCACGTTGAAGGCATTTCCCCTCTTTTTCGGTGATCAGTGCCACAGTCATTACACAAAGACAGTAATGTATTACACATATTACACAGAACGCTTTTCTTAAAAGTAATACAGTACTTTACTTAAGTACTCCCAGGAGAAAGTAATGCACTATACTACCTGTTACATTACTGTCATGTTACTTTGTAAAACAGCGGAAACACACTGTATCATAATTACTAGCTAACGACATAAATCTTAGGCTACAGTCCTACTCACCAACACAAATCTCTATCTTGATGAGGACACACATATGATCTTTCTCTTCGTATTTAGGTATGAACACAAAGTCCACAACACGAAGCAAAGATGAAAACCAACACAAAGAGACTTTAAAGTGATCGCCATGGTGATTTTGAACAGGTAAAAATGGAGGCTGCAGCCTGACTGCTCATCAGTTTGTTACCTGTTGAAGTTCAGGGTCTGGCGGCTGGGCGGGGGTTGGCATTCACTCACTTTTATTATCACTTGGCTAGCTTAGTGTTAGCATGCTGTCTGGCTAGCTTAGCATTAGCATGCAATTGCTTCCAAAGAGCTGTAGTTGTGTTAGCAGCATCATGCAGCTGTTTCTGTTCTGGATGCAGTTTCCACTTCACTGTTGTTTTGTGAAATAAAAACAAAAGAAATGTCACCACTATTTTCCCCCAACATACCTAAAATCAGCTCAATGCAGAACAAGTGCAAGTGGAACCCATAAGCCGGATCGATAGGCAAGCAGACTAACAATTCCAAGAAACTGGACCACTCAATTCCCATCGCTACACACCAGAACTGACTCAGTGGCAGGATGCATCATGTTCCTTAAATACCCTGATGTCCTGTTATTTAGCTTCACCGCTAACTCAGATTATCTGTAACTATTTTTTTTCAGTCAGTAAGATGACAGAAGAGCACAAAACATATCCATGTCTCCTCATTCTGTGTCCCACCTCTCCCTGTCTGCCTCTGTTTTCTGTGTTTGTTAAAAATTGAAATCAAAAAGGCGTCATTTAGACTGTCTGACATGAGAATCAAGTGTTGTTGTGTTCATTAAGTACAGTCCCACCCCGACAAAGGCAAAGACACATTAGATGCATTATGCAACATACTCGCCGTCCATTCCATTTCCTGTAATGAGGTAGTCCAATCTGATCATATCCTTGATGTATTGTGCTCTAATTTACTTCACGGTCACACGGTAACATTCAATATTGCACCTCTAATTGGATCTGTGCTGGCTGCTGCTCCCTCCCCCTCCATCCTTTCGCCTTCTGGTTCACCTGTTTCTTTTAGATTGCAGCGTAAGTATGTACCTAATCATTTTTACTGCTGGGATGCCTTATATAAGGTGAAAATAAATTGATTAGTAGTCTAGAATTTTTTATACTGACTGTTTTTTAATCACTACAGAAGAATTTAGCAAAAGTTGCAATGAGGTTGATGAGTTGGATGTTGGAAAATACATTTCTTCAAGCAATGAAACAAAAGCAGTTTGATCTTTGCTTGATTCATTTTGTTAGAGCTACATTATTTGATCTTTTTCTATGTTTCTGCAACAACTGCACACATATGTTCAATAACACTAACAGTGTACTAACAGCATACCTCTATGATCACTATCATTTTGTAATCATGAAACAAAGAGAAGCTTGGCACCCTCAGGAGCATGAATTTGTGAAGTTCTTCATAAATAACTGATTTCTGCTTTCAGGTGAAAATGTTTTATCTTTTTATTTACACCTCTTGAAAATGAATATAATGTATTCTTCCCCCCCATTCCTGCTGTTTTCATATAGTGAAGTTCGCACATTCAGATTTCAGAAAAAAATTAGACTGAATTGAAAAGAAATCAGTTTAAATTTAAAATCTCATTGACCTGCAGCAGGAAGTGAACCCTCAACGCGAGCCGTGGTACTGCCTTGCTCCGCTCAGCGGGTTCCAGGAGAAGGCTGGATGAGGTGAACCGGAGTGGGATTAATTTAAACTGTGAAAAACTGGGAATGATTGTTGAATTTTTTGGGGAGGAGCTCGAGGGGGCTGACCCTCGGTAGCAGGAGGCCCGGCAGAATCGACACTTTCTGCTGTGATTAAATGTTCTGAGAGTAACGACCTTCAAAATCTGTGGAGACACTGCGAAGAGCAGGAGGAGGGGAGGGGAAAGGGGTAGTGCCTTGCTCCGCTGCCGCCATGTCTCAGACTTAGAAAGTAAAGAAAAACATGAAGAACATACAGAAATAAATAACCAGTGAAAGAAACAACAGAGAGACATGAAAACAAAGAAAAACGATCTTTGATAATTGGATTCATTTCGTTTCTCATGTTTTTCCTTATTTATTCATTCATGATTGCCAATAACTGTTTAAACATTTGGCGATGCTCAAACTAGAAGCTGGAGGAAATGTTTCTCTGACGACTATTTTGGTCCTGGTTAAAAAGCTCAGCCGCTATTAGATTAATTTTACCGACTTTTACATCTGACTTTGGTTTTTCTCTCCAATGCCACCAGCCGGTCAAGGTTGTCAGACATCTAAAGAGCTACTTTATGAATTGGAGAACCATTTTTTTCACAGACAACAATAGTTCCAACACGGTGTTTTCTCATTGCCATGGCGATGCTTTGAGGTTTCCTTTAGCGTCAAGTTTAGCGCGTTTGTGTCGCAGCAGTTTTGTAAAGGATTTCTGTGACATTTACTCACATAAAGCTCACAATCTTCTCTCCCTGGTTTTTGTTCTAGCTTCATAATATTTTATGTGCATTTAGATTTTGCATTCTTTTGCTATTTGCTGATGTTATAGTACTTAGATGCTGTCTGAGTACTACGTTCACAAAGCACTGCAAGGACTAAAACAGAGCATTTTAAGCATTAAAAAACATTTCTGCAGTATTATCAGTACTATGAATTATTTTTGCTACGAGTAAAAATTTATAACGGCAGTTTTTATTCACTTTTTACTGTTTGCCCGAACTGTGCGTTGCCTGAAAAATGGCATTTTGTCAAAATGATGGAAAGAGAATGGCAGGAAATGTTGTAAGACCAGGTTTCTCATGCAGGAGGAACATTCAGGAGACTCGGCTCTTTCACGCAGGAACACTTATGTCCGTTGATGACATGGTCCATTATATGAGTGGAGTATAGGACGGAAACTTTGACAGAATATTAAAATCATTACATCTCAAGGTCTTTTTAAAGTTCTGATTTTGTTGGTTGAACACATGCTTGGTTTGTTTGGCTCCACACTCAGCTGACCATGGGAGGATTAATCCCATTGTCAAGCTCTTCACATCAGTAGGGATATTTTAAATAGCCAGTGTTTGCTTGTCTTGTCACTCTGCTACACCATCAGATGGATACAAATCCTCTCCTCCGCCTGTTCGCAGCAATCATGACTACACCTCACTGCACTTAAAATGCTGCAGTAAAGTTAAAGCTCTAAAACAGTTTACACCTCACTTTGATAACATCACTTTTGTGCCGTGAAATCACTGCATGCTTACACACACTATACGGATTATATAAAGGATGCATTTTTAGAGAAAAATAACCCAATATTTATTATATAACTATTATTTGAAGACTGTTCTCAAATAATTTAATTCAATTTCATTATTATATCACCAAATCTCAACAACAGTTGCCTAAAAGATGCTATATATTACACACCCTACAATAATGCATAGCTGTGGTAGACTTGCTACATGCTAGTTTCACCTGGACAGATAATTTTACCACATGACAAAGTGATTCATCAGCCGAGAGTCTAAGATTTTTGTTTACTAACCGTGGTTAGCAAACAGTTTCTACATGCATTACTGCAAACAAGCTAAATAACAACATCACATAGTTTCATGCGCCAGTAATAAAATTACATTTTAAGACATTAAATTTAATGTAATATTCCACAGATAATATGTTTGTTTGTTTGTGTATGCATGCAGGCAGCAGTGTGAAGCAGTTAAAACAATACAACATCCTTACACCCGTTTTGTTGGACTTGCCAATGTGGGCCAGGCTCTGAGCTGGGCATTAAGGTTATAAACAGTGTCAAATGTAGACATGGCCACTGTGATGTCACCTGTTAGTTAGTAAAACCCTGTTTTTGAAGCCTCAAGCTTGCATTTTAAAACCAGACTTGAAGATCGTTGAATGCGTCCAAAGAAGTCGAGGACACCTCATCCTCACTGCCTAATGACTTGTGACTGACAGTCCTTAGCAAATAATCCTTTTGGCTCAAATTATGACCCTAATTACAAAAAAAGATGTACTTTTCTATTTACTATGACCTGAAACTATAGTTTTATCTACAGAAAGTGTTTACTGAGGTCACAGAACAAAACTTTCAATATAACCAGAAGCTGACAGTGAATGCAGATTTAAGGTACTTCTGCACTGGCTTCAACTTTAAGACCCGGAGCTTAAATGTCCATCTTTTATATACAGTCTTTGGCTGAGACACCGTGCAACATGAAAAGTTGCTGATTTTCGTCGCCTTTCCCCCGTTTTTCCACGTCAAGGACTATTGAAAATCAGCCTCGCCTTCAAAGAGAGCAAATCTTTGATTTTGACATTCTGACGTTGTTATGTGCTTCCAATGGGAACAATCTAATTCGCCGCAGCAGCTTTTAATTTGACACAGATCCACTCTATTAGAGTAGAAGCATTGTCAGACTGAAGATGGAAATGGAGTGTAACAAGCTGACAATTCTGTCTGATATCAGACTGTGATATTTCCGTAATAGCTGTATAGCTGAGTCATCCACTTCCACACTTGTTGCCATTTTTGTCTCCTTGAAATAGGAAGATGACGTCTTTGGCTTTTTAATCCCGCCTACAAAGACTCCATTGGCTCGTTTATTTTATCTATCAGGGGGGTGGCTGTCAATTAGCACCACACCAGACCTGTTTGAGTCACATTCAGAGGTCCGACGAACAGATGGAAAGAAGAGGAGAGCAGGGAGGAATTAAGGATTCAGTGGAGGGAAAAGAAAACAACAAAGGAGCAAAACAGAAAGAGGGACAGAAAAAGAATTAAGGATTTGACTCTCAGCATCCATCTCTCTTTCGCTGTTCCATTATTATTTATTTCTCCCTCTGGAAAATAAATATCTTTCCTTCTCCTTCATCCACCCATCCATCCTCCGCTCCCTATCTCTCTCTTTCTATCTGATTGTTCCATAAACAGTGATTGATCAGCAGCGGCAGCAGCTCACTGATCATCTCCTCCTCCAGCCCTCTTTTCTTCTCTCCCTTCATTACCTTTTCTTCACGTCATAAATCTCCACACCTGTCCTCCCCTCCTCTCCCTGCTGCTCCTCTTCACCTCTTCTCACCTTTCTTTATCACCTCCTCACCTTTTCTTGGTGCCCCTTTTCTCGCTCGTTCCCTCTCTCAAGGCTTTTTCGTTTATCGTGTTATTTCTGCAGTTTTTCCAGGTATCCTTTTACTTTTGTTTTCTTGCATTACCCTTTTTTTAAGCCTTGGTTGGTTTCACCTCATGGCTTTTCTTTTTCTCCTCTATTTCCTTTTTTGTTTGGTTTGCTTTTATTTTCCCGTCTCCTCTTGATTGTTCATTGTTTTTTGCTTAAAATATTAAATTATTCCCGTTTTTCTTAAGATTTTATGTTTCTCATTCCTCTACTCTTCCCCTTCCTTTCCTTCTATCACCTCCTCCAGTGTGGGTTTTATTTCCTTTGTCTTTTTCTTTCTCACCTTCTCCTTTCTTTCCTCCTCATTAACCTTTTCCTATTACTTTCCCAGGTAACCTGTATATCTGCCTTTCCTCTCCTCCTCCTCGTTTTCCCCTTGAAGTCATTTCACAGCAGAATGACATCTTTGAATTTTGCAGCTCCTGAGTGACGGATGCACGAGTGAGAGAGCGAGAGCGAGGAAGGCAGAGCAGCGGAGAGATAAAAGATCGAGCTCGAGCCCTTGAGTTAAATGATAACATCATCCGCTTCACACACACAATTCCCAATTAAACACTTCAGTGCTCGGCATGATCGTATCTGATCAGCAGCTTGGCAGATTTGGCAGCGCCGATCAATGCTCGCTCACCTCCGTTATGCACACGCATGCATGCAAATACACACATGTGCAGAGCGCGCATTCACACACACACACACACACACACACACACACACACACACACACACACACACACAGACATCATGTCCTGTCGAGCCCTGTCATTCTCTGCATGTCTCTTTCACTTTATCCTTCTTCCCATGATCTATGCATGCTTTTGCATTTTTCTGTCACTCACATAATCTCACACGGCATTCTTCTCCCTCATTTTGTCTCATTTTTCTTCATCTTTGTCTTCTTCTTCCCTTCTGCTCCTTTTCCTCCTTTTTCCTTTCTCTTCCCTCCTTATACTCGCCCATAATCTCGCATCCTCTCCTCTCTGGGCTGGGTTTCTCAGTCTCAGTGTGGCAGTCTAAGTAGGTCGGTGTTGACAGCTGAGCTCTACACAGACAGAGAGGAGACATTATTTCTGCTCTGTGTGGGCCTCTATACAATCACTCGCTCACTGTTTGTGGCTCAGCCTCACATCTCCTGTATGGCCACACTAAAACCAGAGAGTGACATGAACTGGGTAACAGGTCCATGCTTTGGAGTCTTCCTCGGCACCAGTTCAGTGTGAACTCTGCAGCTCTTGACACATGCAAAATTTGTCAGGGGATGTGCGGAGTTGCATTTATTTGTGTCACCTACAGTGTGGACCACGTAAATGTGGCCTCTGCATGGTCACTGACACACTGCTTTTCATTTAAGCTGCATTCTAAACTTTCTGAAGGTTTGGTTATATTATGGATGTGACCTGAAGCTGCAGACGCTCAGCTTTAATTTGAAGGTTTGAACAGAATTATAGCATTAACTGTTTTTATAAACAGTTCTCTGTTTTTATGGAACTAAATCAGGAAAATATCACTTAATAATAATTTAAAAATGCTTATGTTAAATACTTTGCTGTTGTTAATCTGCACCGGGAAGCATTTGATTAAATTTGAGCCTCTGCTTTAGAATTCATCCTGTTTCTGCCTCCATCAGTAAACACTAGTGAACCAATGTCACTGGAAGCCACATGTGGCAACATTATGAAATTATGAAGCAGAGCAGCTTGTATAGCACCAACAATCATCCCACAATCAAAGTGGACTTTTCTTGATTCTGATGCTCGGTTTGATCATCATGACTGTGTCTGCATGACTAAATGCAGTTGGCTGATTTGTGCAAATGAGCAATTGAACAGGTGTAGCTAGCAAAGTGGCCAGTGACCATATAATGATGTATCAGCTGCCTGGAGAGCGTTCTTCACTTGGCCAGAAGCTTTTTTTCTTCACCACTGAAAAGATCCCGCGATCATCAACCACTGTTCTCCCCCGTGGACCTCCAGGCCTTTTTACGTCAAAGTCACCCCCATTTTTTTTCTTTGAATGCGTCAACATGTTAATTAATCTGGTCCTAATGTCTTCTCTTATCGGTCTGACGGATTTGTTTGGTTTCTGAAACCCAGTACTAGCTGTCTAGAGGGAGGAAGCAGAAGGAGGCCTGAAATAACAAAAAGTGAGCCATTTAATAGGCTGTAAAAAGTCCAAAGTGTGACGCAAACAGAAATACACCAAAACTGCAGGCAACTCATACAAGGAAACTTTTCAGACACTTTAACCATGGACAAAGGGAAGATGGCTAAAGACATAGAGCTGACTGGTGAACAGAGGACAGGTGAAGACTGAGGCAGAGCTGAAAGACAGGAAGTAAAAGTAACACAGAACCCAAAACGAGGAAGCACTGAAGGAATTGCAGTAAACACACATGAAAGGAGAAAGTCAAAATAGGAACTGTGGCTTAATACAAACCTGAAATTCTTTAAGCTCCAAAGAAACTAAACAAGGACCAAAATTAAAAGGGTGTAAAAAGAACTAATGAATTACTAGACCGACAATGAAATAAAAACAAAAACTAATTACACAAAAACTCAAATTCAGAAATAACAAACTGCAAACACTAGAAAAAACAGAATACATCTTCCAAAATAACAAAAAAAAGATCTTTTTTACTTGTAACACGTGTCGTGGTGTCACAGCTACAGCATCCACATGCAAAAGCCACTCTTAAACTCAAGTGTCAACTTCACACTTTTTAGCAGCTTAATCAAATAAGAATTAATAGCCAAATAACATAAAAATTTAAAACGAGTTAATGTCCATTCACATTTGAGACCTTCAAAATAAGATGCACTGTATGAAATGGGTTAATCCAAATGGATGACATTCTATTTAAATCTGTACTTAAAGCTTCTATTAATCATACGAGGTTTGAGTTTTAATATGTTGTGAGAGAATAACAGTGAAGAAGACACGAAAAATAAAATGAAATACGCCTTTATTCTTCTTATTGGTTCCATCCGGTCTTTAAGTCTGACTTCATTAGCTGTCTCCGGGTCTAAACTCCGCTTCAGGTCCCAAAGTCAAACGAACACTGCAGCATCACTGAGAGTTAAAAACTGTCTAAATTCTCCCATCTTTAATAAAATGATCAGTGTGGCTGCTCTACCAGGTGTATCAATTAAGTTTAAAATCCAGGCATCCATGAAAACAGAATTGATCAAATTTAACAGTTAGAAGTTAGCAGGAAGTTAGCACGCTAGTTTTTACCTAAACATGATATATCATGTTCTGACTGACAGAATTCTGAAAAAATTAAAAAGTACAGCTCTGCTATCACTTCCGACATAAATGAAGACAGAAAACTAAACAGCAGTGACATTTGTAGGGTTACTGAAGTTGGGCTAGCTGGTATATAATGATGTGCTACATGGTGGCTAGCTACACATCTATGGTTAGCATAATATAAACACATTAGCAGAGAGTAGCTGTAAGATGAACGCTAACTTTTTTCCACTAAACGGGCCAAACTTCAGTCAGGAGAACAACTGAGATAATCCGTCTATAATAAGAAGTTAGTAATTAATATACTGCTGCATGGGCTGGGCTGTAGTTACATCGTAAGGTTTTAAAAACTGAGCTTTAAAATGAAACATGGTCATAAAAACTGAGAGAGGCCGACAGTGATCACTGCCTTTTTTTAGGGTCTTGTTCTGATTAAATAGAACAAGATACAAAACATTAAAACAAGTTAAAAACTCAACAGCCTTAATACACGAAGAGTAGTTTGGACCTGGAAGTAGAGTTCATACGTCATCACTTAAAGACTGGATTGGAATTAAAAGGGTTCATTGGCTAATGAAATGCATTTGATTAGCTGCTCACCAGTTAGCATGAGTACCTGTATAAAAGCAGAAGTGTTGACAGTTTGTTGTTGTGGAGCATTTAGAGGCGTAAACACATCAACGAGGAAGTACATCAGCGATCAGCTTTCTTGTTGCTCTGTTTCCATCTATGAAGAGTTTTAAGGCCAATAAAATCCATCATTCTACAGTGAGAAAGTGTTCAAGACATCCCAACAAATTTACCCCAAGGTCAGACTGTGCAAGGCGCAAAGAAATTGCAAAAAAACCTCCCCAAAACCCAAGAGCTACATCTTAGACTCTACAGGCCTCAGTTAGCATGTTAAATGTTAAAGGCCTTGACAGTACAATTATAGAAACACTGAACAAGTATGGCTTGCTTGGAAAGGCTGCCAAGGAAAGCCAATTATCTCTAAACAGAACACGACAGCATGGCTTGGCTTTGCAAAGTCGCATCTGAATGAACTCCATTCAGTTTTATTTTTATAGCGCCAAATCACAACAACTGATGCCTCAGGGCAATTTATATTGTAAGGTAAAGAGCCTACAATAAGAAAACACCAAGAATCAGATGCACTTGGTGACAGTGGGAAGGAAAAACTCCCTTATAACAGCACAAGCACATAAAGCACAAGATGTTTGGAACAATGTCCTTCAGATAGATAAGACCAAGGTGAAGATGCTTGGCCATAATGTACAGCGTCCAAACCACACGAATCGGCACACCTCATGCTAACTGTTAGCATGGTGAAGGAGGAGTGATGATTTGGGCTTGTTCTGCAGCCACACGGCTGGCGCACCAAATGTGAGACAGCGAAAGCATTGCCCAAACGGTGTCATATAACAGGACAATGATCCTGAGTACAGCAGTAAATCTACAACAGAGGAGCTGAAACCAAGGTGTTGCAATGATCTTAAGAGAGCTGTGCAAAAACCTGCAAGCATCAATGAACTAAAGCAACACTGTAAAGAGGAGTGGGCCTCCACATTGTAAGAGACTGATAAAGTCTTTCAGAGAACAGTTACTTGAAGTTATTGCTGGTAAAGGTGGTTCTAAAAGCTACTGAATCATAGGGTGTAATTAGTTTTTCACAGGACTATATAGAGCTCTGTGAAACAGCCTAATTCTGCAGCTCCTAAATGGCCACTCAAGGTCTAAATCTGCAGCATTTCCTGGCCTGCCCTGACTCAACGATCACTCTTCTATCAACACGTGTGCATGGAAAGAGAAAAGAAGCATAAATACACAAAATAAAGTGCTTAATGTGACCAGGAGGGATGATTACAGCAAGTAAAACTCACATCATTTTTTGTATGAGTTAATGAATCCATTGCTCCTCTAAAGAACTGGATTTTAATGAATTAGCTAGCACCATTATTCATTTTTAAAGACCACAGGATTATGACGTTTGTGAATTTGTTGTGCTTTTTACGTGCGTCACAGCCACAAATATAAATAGATTTCACATTTGATGAAACACTGAACATTAAATTGATCTTTCCTGAGTGTTCATAAAGTTTTAAAACGAAGATGAACCAGTAAATCAGTTTTTATCATATATACTGGTTTGGATATCTCAGTGTGCGTGAATGCAGCGTGTTTGTACTGTAAATGTGCCTGCATGGTGTTATGGTTACCCGTGTGTGTGCTGTTTGTGTGTATGCAGTGTACATATATGTCTGTCACTGTGTGTGTGCTGCAGAGTGGCGCAGAGCCCAGGGCTGTCCTGCCTCTATTCAATGTGTTTAATTTTGAGCTTTTTGACAGCTGCATTATTCACAGACTAGCAGCAGGCTGACTGTTCTAACCTCCATCCACCCACTGCAGGGGGCTTTTCATCTCTGCTGGGGGGGAAACTGCTCGTGCTCTGCCACGACGCTGTCACAGTAACGTATGCCTGTGTGGCTCCATATCACCGCTGCATTTTTTAAAAATTCAATACTCCCAAACTGCTTTGTGTAGCAGTTTATGAAAACAAACAAACTGCAAATGACAAAGTGAAGCTGCAAACCCACCCCGGTCTCACTACTTCAGATGCTGCAAATTTGTCTAATTTATCTGTGTCAGGCTACTTTGTTGCTACCATCATGAAACATTATGTGATCCATCCATGTATCCTTTTTAGATCAGTGGCTTTGAGCCTGCAGTAATGTGCTAATACTCCACTACTGTCGCAAAGCTGTGCTGAGGGCCTGCACTTAAACATATAAAAGATCACAAAAGCTGATAGATAAACGTTGACTTGCAGGTTATTTTGAACAGAATTCATCTGACCGTCCTGGTTTAAGCCTCCCGGCCATTATTTTGAGTTTTTAACTAAAAATATGCCACAATTTGAGAAGTATTTGTTTAAATCTACTCTTATCTTGTGTTAAGCATCCTCAACAACATACTAGTGTCAGTATGGTGCAGCTATGTGCTTTGAGCTAATGACATCTAGCTTAAACTAAACCGAGAAATACAGCAAAGACTTCAGCTCAAAGTCTGAAAAAGCAGATCCAGAGACTAGAATTTCCTTTAAACCCCCTCAAACAAACACTTTAGAGGCACATTCTGTTGCATGTTGTTTTCCATTACCTACCATCAAGCACCACAAAGAAAACATATTTATATTTGTGGCGATTACCTAAGAATACATTCTTATACTGTAACAACAAAGCAGCTGCATGCCACATTTCTACAAACGAGTCAAAGCCCAAAGAGGCCCGTGTAAAAATGCCCAGCTCTCTAACATAGATAAACATTACAACTTGTCTCAAGAACTTCCTGTTTTGTTCTCTAAAACAAGCTGATTCTACCTCACATCCAAGGCAATTCAGAAATACCAGCTAACCTAACCTGAATGCTCTTGGACTGTGGAAGGAAGCAAGTGACTGTGGTGGAAACCCAAACAGACACACGTAGGACATGCTAGCCCCACACAGGCTGATCTGGAATATTCTTAATTTTTTTGACCAATAGTATTAATTGCTGTCCCATTATTCATGCGAAGAGTGTCTATTCTACTTTTTTTTTTTCCAGTAAGGGAGATTATAATATTTATTTGAATATTACAGATGTCTGTGTGAAGCTATACTCTCTATTTATGCACCTTTCTTACCAAACTACCTAGATAGCTTAGCACTCCACCCTGCTGCTCATGTGTGGCCACTTTTGACTGCAAAAAGTCAACCAAGATAATACTTAAATCAGTGTTGTTGTTGTTTTTTAAGGGAGTTCACAACCCAGTGGGTCATGTTATGCTGGCTACATCCATTCTTTGTGTACAGTTTATATATATTATACATCCAGTATTTATTGATAAGCATCATTTTTAACTTGGATTTTAGCCACCAGATTAATTCACATTTATTATCTCCTCCTCTTAGCCTTCTTTCCCGTCTATTTTGCTTAGGAAAATACACCAAATGGACAAAGGTTCTCGGCCATGCTCTTAATCTCTGAATTCATATGGTCGCAATGGCACAGGTGCATAAACTCAAGCATGTAGCCATGACAACCTGCCTTTACAAACATTTGTAAAACACAGGGTCGTTCTAAAGAGCTCAGTGAACTTGCGCATGCTCCTGTAATAGGATGCCATCGTTGCAGGAAGTCGGTATGTTCCTCGATCAAATGCAAGTTGTATTATTACAAAGTACAAGCGTGCAGGAACGACAGCAACTCGCCCGACGCGTACAGTGCATAAAAAATCACCAACCTTCAGACTTCCTGGGGTATTGCTACACGCTTTGCCGTGATACTGGGCTGCCTAGAGTGTCTCCAGTTAGTGACCATCAAGTCTGTACTTGCATCTGTCTGCACTGCAGCTGGTTCACTGGTGTATCAGAGCTTTTCTACTGAAAACACCTGCTGCTGCCAAAGATGATACGTTGGAAGCAGTGAGAATGAGCCAAAACAGTAAAGTTACAAAGCAGACCGCTTAGCAATGAGATGAAGGACCTTATAAAACCCGTGAGAGTGAAGCAGAGCTGCAGCGTCATGACTCTCTGCAGGTTTATCACCACGACTGACCTCTTTCACATTTGATACACTATATGAAAGAATTACTTAACTTGCTTAAGATGATACTATACAGCTTAAAAAAGCATAAATGTGTGAGAATACAAGTATTTTTTACATGTTATTTTTTTACAGGTTAGCAGCTCGAACACATCATAAAACTTTAGACTAAGCTTCAGGTTTGAAGACACATTCTGAGGGAACGAGGTCAAACAAAACCCTCGAACCTCTCGTCAGCTGGACACAAGCTTCCAAACCAATGTGACCCAGCCAATCAGACATGAGAACCAGCACCGTGTGTATCAGAAGAGGCATTTGATCATGTGTGTGTGTGTGTGTGTGTGGTGAGAGGCAATAAATGTCACTGATTGCTGGCGTGATAATGGGCAGGTTGAGAATCACTTCAGACAAGTGATGAAGGTTAAAGAGCTCTCTCTCTCTGCCTTCTTTTAACAGCTGAAAGATTTGCAGGATATACAGAAATTTGCTGCTGTGTGTGTGTGTGTGTGTGTGTGTGTGTGTGTGTGTGTGTGTGTGTGTGTGTGTGTGAGAGAGCTAATAGATCAGCCGCTTGTTAAAAGCCTGGTGCTGGTACCAATTTATCGCCGTGGAGACTGACAAAGGGGAGGGTCAGAAGTTGAGTCCAGTCTTTGATCGACTGCAGTAGCGAGTTATTAATAAACCTTTTCTTTCTTCTCTCCATTCTGTCGTTCCTGCGCACTCCTTTTTCTCTTTTATGGATAATTTAGAGTGATGGCTTGACTATCCCTTATGTCACTGTAGCCGACACGTAGACTTATGCCATCAGAAACAATACTAAGGTGTCATTAGTCTTGTAAACACTAGAATAACATTAATCATTAGAAAATGATTGAGTGATTGGAGATAACAGCCTCGTAGTGTCATTATTATTAGTGTAATTTGTTCTTTGAGGAAAACAAATCATTAATTACTACTAACTCTAATATCTGTTTCCTGTTTCTAGCTTCGAAATGTGTCCCGAATGTGCATCTGCTGATCAATTTCAAGTCAATGAGGCGTAATGATGAGAAATTCGTGGCATGAGAATTGATGAGGTGACAGTTATTAGAATAATGTTTATAATTACAAAAACAGAAATGTTCACGACTCTCTGACAGTGTGATGCACAAGCCACATGTCAATATACAGTCGGATCACATTCTCCATCAACACCACAGGCGGTTATAACTGCCATTACTTTTTTCTGGTTTCAGACTCTGTTTCAGATTTAGGAGCTTGCTCCCATTTAACCACAGCAGCACCAGCGAGCTCCATCCTTGGGTGTTCAGATGATAAGTGCCGGCTTGCAGTTCATCCAAAAGTTGTTGGGTGGCGTTATAACGTTTTAACACAGCTATTTCTTTATGGACTTTGAAGCTACAATCATGTATTGTATATTAAAGCTGGGCATGACATCATCCATTGGTTTAGCTTTGATTTTAACAACATGCACTAAAAACGTGCTATTATTTCGATGAATGTGTTTATGGACAGCAAGCTGCAACTGTAAAGTTTTTGGAAGCACCACATAAACACAGACAGCTGCTAATTAGTGCCAAGAAACAGAAATAATTCATTTGTTTTATATTACTGCTCAACATCTCCTGAGATCACAGCAGTGAACTTGCCAGTTACCTATGTAAGATTAAAAGTTGCATATACACATCCCCATCCCGATATTTGCATTTTATGATGACTCTCCTCTTCTTTTGTGTAACAAACTAAAAGTGATCTCTACCTGTTAAAAGTTACAGACTGCTCTGTCAACCATTTGCTGTGCAGGTGCTCATGAACAAGGCTTGATTGATGATATTTTTTTCCATCTGCACATCATGCAGCTATTGAAGAACTTATGTAACACGAGTAAAAACATTACTTTAATGTGCTACCCCAGCACTCACCGTGTTAGTAATACAAGAACTTGTGGTGGTAGACTGTATATAAAAGATGGATGCACCTTCCCGGTCCAAAAAGTGAAGCTAGTGTTGAAATGCTACCTGCATTCTTTGTAATGGCCAGCAGGCACTGGCTACTGTAACAGCCAAACAACCAATGAGAAACTTGCTCTGTGACCTCAGTGGACACTTTCTTGGTCTGTTTGAGGTTATATTAAAGACAACACAAGGTTCATTTTGTAAACAGTGCTCCCAGTTAAAGGCATGAAGGAGGACATGCTCAGCAACCGAATCCATCTTTTACATACAGTCTATGCTAGTCTGCTTCCACTGCTAAATCTGCTACTGATATTACTGCCTCTCGTGTCACTGCCGGTAGCTGTGAGGAGTTTGCAGTGTAATATAAAAAAGAATGAAGAATTTAAGAAAATATAACCCAATCCTGGATTGTTTGCCACAAGCAACACTTCAAGAAGACCATTTTCTTGCGGTTCTTGCAGTTTCACCCGTCGACTTCTCGGCATTAGTTCAAGGTTTTATAACACTATCAACCAGCTGCACTGATACAAACCTCAACAAACTCTCTCTACCCCTCAAGCGCTCTCTTAAAACCCAAATTCAGAAAAGGTCTTCAGTGGTGTGTGGTTTGTACACAGTACACACTAATTAATCAATTCACTTTTAAAATGCTGTTTATTTTTTAATCTTTTTATTGTTTTTACCGCTTAAAAAAAACTCCAGGAGGACAAACTTTGAATCCCTACTTTTCTTACTTTTCCAAATACTACATCATAATCTCAGTAATTTCCACCACATCCATCGGGGCTGAACTAATGTTGAAAGTGCACTGTTAAATTGCAAATCTTATCCTCTGTCTCCTTGTGGGCTGCTGATCTCTGCGCTTCACTCCTTGACCTGTAATATTCATTTAAAAATGATTTAAATGAAGTGAGCATAACAGTTTAATTTCTCTGTGTGTAAGCTTCCCTCCAAGGGTTCATTCTTGGTTCAGCATTACATTTGGCAGCATTTCTCTTACACCACACACACACACACACACACACACACACACACACACACACACACACACACACACACACACACACGCTCAGGGTCTCCAACTGCGGCCTTGTAGAGAGGAGAGGAAGAGGAGAGGCTACCAGGGAGGAGAGGAGAGCAGTAACAGAGATGAAGGAGAGGAGGAGGAGGAGAGGATTCATATAGATTTGATAGATTGGAAGCTTGAGGCCGGGAGAACACCTGAGGGAAGAGCAAAATAAATTGGATGGAGAGAGAGAGTGAGAGTGAGAGAGAGAGGTAGGGAAAGAAATGGGAGAGAAAGACAATAGCTGCATGAAATTGGATTGAGAGAGAAACAAAATGAGAGATAACAAGCAGAGGACAGAAGGCAGAAAGAGAGACAGGAAAGAAAATCTGGAAAAGGGTAGAGGATGAACGAGACGAGGGCGAAGCAGGAAAGAGGGAGCGTGGAAAAACAGTTTTTAAAGGAAAGAAAGAAAACACAACGGAAAATAGAATATTGTTTATTGTTACTACACAGGTACGACATAATTTGTATGGTTTCTGTCATATAGAAATGAATAGAGACATAAATAAATATATATATATATGTGAATGAATAAAGCATTATGAACTGACTGATCCACCAAGTGTGACTTTAAAAAAGCAAGAAACTGAATAAATTTAAGAATTAAATCTAAAAGAAAAAAAGGTGTGAAAGACAAACAGATTTAGAGGTGAAGGAGAGAGAGAGAGGGAGAGACAGAGAGACCTAGAGAGTGAATAAAGAAATGCCGGCAGTGCTTGGCCAGCAAATTATTTGCAGAGCTACAGATTTCCAGGCTGCCTTGTTGGCCTTCCTGCATGTCTGTCACCCTGTGTGTGTGTGTGTCTGTGTGTGTGTGTGTGTGTGTGTGTGTGTGTGTGTGTGTGTGTGTGTGTGTGTGTGTGTGTGTGTGTGTGTGTGTGTGTGTGTGTGTGTGTGTGTGTGTTTGTGTGTGCGTTTCTAAGGGGGCTTGTGTGTTGAGGTGTGTCGACCACGTACACATGTGCATCCGTGCTTGTCTGTGCTAGGCAGGCTTGAACATCACCACATATGCTGACGTGCGTGCGTGTGTGCGTGCGTTTGCATGTGCATACACTCCCAGGTTATTTTTACCCTTCCATTTAAAATCTGCTTGGGGATGCAGAAGCACAGGAAGTGAGTGTCGTCTCACTTTTCCTCCAAGCGAGCTTCGGTTCTCCACATCCCGTCTGCTTGTTGTACTACTACCACTGTCTGCCATCCTCTTCTCCCATGATGCATCAGGGCTGCCTCCTATATACAGAGACAGGGATGAAATTTATGTACACTCAAAAACCATTTAAAGAAAATTCACTTGTGTCTGTAGCCGATGATGACTCATCTCACACCAGAAAAATTAGGTGAAAACCACAAACTGTAGCTTAAGGAAAATATATTTCATACAAATATACAGATTATTTTGTTTTCAGCTCTGATGATTATGAATATGTTGGATGATTAGGACAGCGGCCAAGTTTCCTCTGAGTGCAGATTTCTAACACAGTGAGCAACATGAATGTTTCAGATGTCTAATTTTTGTGTTTAGGTGAAAACAGATGTTTAAAGTGATTCTTGCAAAAGTAATTTTTGCTTTTTGCCTCCTTATTTATTTAAATATCTACAGCAGAGGTAGATCTTGTAAAGTTAGCATCACAAATGAAGCCATCATAATGCGGCTACCCCTTCGGCGCCAGCTGTGGGCTCAAGGCTGGAGCTGAACATCAACACCCTGATAACGACTGTGTTGAGTCTCTTCCTTCCCTTTCTATGCAAGGCCACCTGGGTTGGCTGGAAGACTGTTTACTTAGCCTGGCAGGGTGAAGGACACTGTCTCAGCTGAACTCTGGACACACACACGCACACAGACATATATATGTACACATGCAGATATACACTCATCACTCATCATATAGTGCTGCAGAACTGTACCCCCCAACATGTTTACACTGAGTAGGAGATGCTCTGTATCTCATTGTACAGCTGTATAATGACAATAAAGGCATTCTATTCTATCCCCCCTCCCTTTCCAAACGCCTTCCACGCTTATTCCCCTCCGATGCTGACGGTGGATCATGGAGACCAGCTCATAGGCTGCAGGCCCGGATGTACTGTCTACATTGGCTGTCTCTCACCCTTTACCCACCCCTGTTGCTTGTCATGTGTTCTTTGGTGTATTAAGAGTTTTTTCATGTGCAGAGGTGTTTTTTTTCTGTTCTCAAACTGATCTCCCTGTTGGAGCTCAGTCTGGGGGGAGTTATTTTTTTTCTCCTTATCTTTCCTCATGTTGTGCTTTTCCATGTTATACCCCTCTGACCTGTCTTCCCCATGTGATGTTTGTGTAATGTATGTATGGTCGGAGGGTAAGATGGCGCCGCCATTGTGTGCAATAGGTCGGCAGCCTTAACATGAAATTTCCCCTTGTGGGATTAATAAAGGTATATCAATCTGACTTTATGACTTTTTCACTGCAGCTTTTGAATTTATCAGTACAGGGAATAACAATCACAGCTTCAGTATTGGGAATAATAATCATAGCATCCTTATAAGGACTCACAAATGTCAGAAAATTCCTTGAGGGAGATGAAACTATTGGAATGGATGTGAAGGAATGTACAAAGAAGTGGACAAAAATCTTTGTCCTCACCTCCCAAAACACTGATAGCAACAAAGGGAGGGCACCCAGAGGTTGCATTATAAAACACTGGGTAATTTATACTTAATGCACCAGCACAAGCATAAATGCTACTAATGACATCAGCCTTTTTCAAAGCGTACATTGTAGACACTACAAAAATAGCACAGCAGAAGTCTAAATCAGGCCTTTGATTGTGCTATTTCAGCTACTTTAACAGGCCACAGTTGCTGTATGTCTGCAAACCACTTTGCAACCCACCTACCAGCTCGTGGTACGCATGTGATTTAACCAGTGTTGTGTCCACCGTCAGTGATGTTTCTCTCCTGTTTTACTGAGGAGATCTTGCAGTTGCCACACCACAGAGCTGTACACCTGGATATGAATGACTACAGATGGTATAATAATACTGTTTCTCCTAAAACTACAGTTTAAAATCATTGTAGTGCCTCACGTCTGTTTTCCATAAAGTTAGCCTGTTTTTTTCTTTGCTAAGACTTCATTTTGCACCACAGGTGAAAAATATCAGATTTCATATTGTTACTTGTCACTAAATAAAAATAATACTGCTCACCTGTATAGACCATTTGAACCATTGTAACCAAAACTGTCACTGACGGCAAACAAACAACAGCAGGACGTCAGAGCTGAGCAGTGACAGCTGAGGATGAAGATGTTTTCCTCTGAGGTGTTTTGGTCCTCTCGGGAGAGCGGCACGTTGAGGTTTCACATTTTCTGAAAGATGTAATTCAGCTTTTATCCCTGCTGTACGCTACAGTCTGCTTCTCCCTATGTTCATGCACAGGCTGGAAATCAGATTATTCACATTTGCTAGAGACGCCAAAATAAGTGGGAAATAAAATGTTTACATCAAGTGATAAAATCTATTGTGAAATCTTTTTATTTCTTATTCCCAACAGGAGAAAGTCTTTATTTTAGAGTACGAATGAAAAAGGAACCATTCACTTACAGATCCGTTTTAGTGGCGTTTTTCTGATCAGAGGTCCATGCAGGGTGGATTTACTGGAACTTTGTTGCTGTTGAGCTTTTGAAATCTATTCTTTTTCATACTCTGATGGGAACAGAGCCAAATATAACCAGGGCCAGTGTGTTTGTGTGTTAGCAGAATCCCAAAGAGGTCACGTCTGGCTCTAATACTCTTATGTATTTCACTTGTTGACCCCTGACAGAAGCTCTTGAGTTTGTTCACCTGATTTCATTTATCAGAAAATTCTTCTATTTTCTACCACTAATCTACTTCTGGGTCACTCTGCTGCCATCTCTGTGTGGCATTCAACTTAGCCAAGAGACATAACCTCTCCTGGGCTTGCCCCGGGGTCTCCTCCCATGCCTGAAACACCTCACCTAGACGCCCCCAGAAGGCCCTCAGTTCCTTTTGAGAGCAGAGGAGCGATGGCTCTACTTTGAGCCCCTCCTGGATGCCAGACCTGCTGACTCTGTCTCTGAGAGTGAGCTCAGACAATTTTATAGCCTCTGTTTGTATCTGCACTCGTTTTCTTTTCAGTCACCACCCATGGCTTTCAGTGGGGGTCAGAAGGACGCTTCAGATTCACTGCAGACAAACCGTCTCTCAATCTCTTGCTCCACACTTGTGAACAAGACTACGAGATTTCTGAACGCCTTCAGCTGAGGCGCCAGCTCATCCCCAGCTGCGAACAGGCAGTCCACCTTTTTCTGGCTGAGAGCCACAAACCCAGCCTAGGAGGCTTTCACTCTCATCCCCGATGCCTTTTCAGTCAGCTGCAAATGCCCCAGTTCAAGTTCGAGGTCACTGCTTGATGAAGCCAGTGCACAGCAGAGCAGAAGAGCAGTGTGTGACTTCTAATTTTAGTCAGTAGGAATCTGAATTGCTCTGATAACATATCTCACAGACGCAGGAATAATAAGGAAAGATCATACATGGAGATCTGAGTCTGCATCTGCTAGAAAACCCCTCGTGTGATTTTAGAAAGGATGCCAAGCACGGCCATTTTCAGTAGAGATGTAACGCTGTATAACTCTAGTTTTGAAGCTTTACAATAGTTTCATCAGTCATTTTTTCCCAAACATTTCCCAGTTTTGCTTGGTGAAGATGTCATGTGTGTTCATCCATAAAGCCCAAACTTTTACTTTGCCACTGCAGTTTTTAAAGTTATTATTGGTTTATTTTTGGGATGACTTTCAGGTTGTAACTAAAAACAAAGACTGGTGTTTAAGGGGATGAATCACCGTCCTTAAACCTCTTTCTCTCACCCTCAGATACATCCACGCACTCTACCTGGGTGCCAAGAGCCGCTGGAACAGCAACGGGCCCCGCCGCCAATTCCACTGGAGGCTGATGTTTGAGAGCGCTGACATCACCATGCTCCGCCTCCTGGAGGCCTTCCTGAAGTCGGCTCCACAGCTCGTTCTGCAGCTGAGCATCATGGTCCATGAAAGCAGTGTTCTGCCTCTGCAAGGTGACGCATTCAGCTGTCTTCTCCTTTTTCAAAGATTTTTAAAACTCTTGTTCTTAGAATGAATGATATACAGCTTTATTTTTCTTTTTTTAACCATCATTACCAGTGGCTATCGTAAGACTGGACAAAGTTTTCTGCTGAGATTGGGCAAACAGCACTATTGCTGCAAAGACCAAGACATGTCATAGACGAAGATGCAGAGGGTCAAAGTTAAAGGAGGAAATCAGTCTATAGACTTATTCGGTTTCAGCTAAGAAATAAGAACCAAACTGTAATAAGGCAAACTTATTCTGTGAGTGTGTGTGTGTGTGTGTGTGTGTGTGTGTGTGTGTGTGTGTGTGTGTGTGAGTGTGTGTGTGTGTGTGTGTGTGTGTGTGTGTGTGTGTGTGTGTGTGTGTGTGTGTGTGTGTGTGTGTGTGTGTGTGTGAGTGCGTGTGTGATATCACTAGGAGAACCTATGCTTTATTCATGCACCTCTTACAAGAAGCAGATTGGCCTTTGATGAATAAAACAAAACAGTCTCTCTCCGCCGCTCTCTCTCTCTCTCTCTCTCTCTCTGTGTGTGTGTGTGTGTGTGTGTGTGTGTGTGTGTTTTCACTTTAGTACTTTTCACACTCAGTGTTCACACACACCTGGCGGGCACCAGCAGCAGCAGAAGACAAGTGTCAGAAACATATTTAAATAGTACAAAACACACACAGCTGACTCATAAAACCCACAACGCACACATGTAGTCTGCAGAATCCAAAAAACTAACTTCCTGCATTTGAATATCTTTAAAGTTCACCTTTACTGTTCTGCTAGGACTCTGTGTTCAGTTACAGACGAGTGGAGGGCAAACATCTGTGCGAGGCGCAGCTTCGTGGCTGCGGTGGATGCAGGGCACACCGACTGTGCTCAGTGTAGCGGCGATATCGACGTGCATGGCTGCAGTGACAACACAGAGTCTGCGTCTCTGCAGGAAACATAGTACATTTGACATCCATTAGAAGACGGCTTACGGCCCTTTGAGAGTGTATAATATTTTATGTTAAAAAAACAAAAATGTTTAAATCCAAATCCCCGTACAATCAAAGATTAGTAATATAATCCAGTCTTGTAATGTGTGAATATCACAGTTTAGATAGTATTAGATTGTTATGCATTCATTTCTGCTTAACTTGTGAGCTCACAGATTACACTCGTTCACAAAATCATAATGAAGTCATCGGTTAATAAGGAATGGCATATTTAACAAAATAAAATCCCGCGACTTGTTCTGTAAAGTTTAAAAAGCAGATCGAGTGCAGAAAGTAGTTATTAGGGGAAAAAACTGTATTTTAATAACAGCTAAAAATAACAAAAACTGCTGAACATGAAACTACATCAAAATAATAAGAAGCAACGGAGCTGACCGAACTAGAGACAGAAAGAGATGATGTGCACCAGAAGAAGAAAGCCTCATCACAATAAAATATTCAAGTGATTAACAAGTACCTCAATTTACTACCTAAGCACTCTTCCTGAGTAAATATACCTGATTACAGTAAGATTTAGCCTTTGAAAGCATGTTTTTATAGCGAACCTATTGTGTGCAGTAGCTACAGTAGCTTTGCATAAGTCACTACATAACAATCAGTCATAAAGGGCTGATGGGATGTTGTTGTCACCTCCCCAAGCAGGCTGTCAGGCAGCGTGGACACTGAAGTGTGTGAATGCAGTTACTCGAGAAACATGCGATGTAGGATTTTCAAATTCTAATAGGAGCATCTAATAAAACTCTCACACAAGTTTTAATACCGGTGACCTTGACCTTGTCAGACGTCACCTTTCCTGCAAATCACCCAGCATTCTGAAATGTCTGCCATAGCTGTGACCTGGGAAGCTGAGGGGCTCTCATTAAACCAGCTGTGGTAGCTCACATCTTCCTCTCTTTAAGACAACTTTCTTCTGATTGGATGCCCCCTAAAAAAAAAGATGAGTGGGCGTGGCTTCTGTGCTCACAGCCAGAGCTGTGCTCACTGAGATGACCGTATTAGGTTTAACCACTCTTTATGACATCATTCATGTTAAGGATGAGGAAGAACTGTGAAAAAACAAACCTTTTGGCTCTCAGGCATTATTCATACACACACCTGCATTATTTGCGGGTTTATTTAGGTTTATTATGAGAGCTTTAACACTTTGAGCAGTATGTGTGAAAAAACTGGGAAATGTATAATAGATGGTTTTTAACCTCTAACCGTCCTTTGTGTCCCTCCTTACCAAACATCCTTTATCTCATAGTCTAAAAAAGAAACTCAGAGATAAACGTGTCCGAGCTCTCACACACACATATGCTCGTCTACTTTGACCTACCATCTGTTAAAAAGCATTCATGTTTTTTAATGTGGGCACTCATACATACGCTCCTGCAGCACCGGCAGTACTGAAGAGCTGAGAAGATTCACCATCATTGCACTATCATTATCCATTATCATTTTATCTGTCACACGAATCGAGTGTCGGTGTAGCCAATTAATCATTCAAGTCATCTGTTAAGAACAAATCCCAAACATTCGCTGGTCCCAGTTTCTCCAAATGCCGAGCTTTCCAAGTGTAACAAACTGCATCTGTCACTGTTTAGCCATAATTCCCTTTGTTTTGGGTTCATTTATTGCAAGGATGTTTTGGTGTATTTTCTCAAGCTATACTTCAGGATAGTTGTTGCGTTGCTAACCTGATTTATAAATTTGGTTGTGATTTATCAGCTACGATAATGGAGGTAATTGTTGATTGGGAGAACAGGCTGCGGTTGGATTAAGTTCATCTCAGTTTGTAGACAGGTTATCTTGAAAAGGTGATTTTCCATTTATTTATTTTTGCTTTTATTTTCTAATCTATTTCTCTTCCAGCTACAGTAACTCTAACATGATCAATGTTCCTCCTCCAGAACATTACACTGATAGCTCCATCTCCAAATTTCCCATCATATGAAATGTACCACTTCACTCAGATTGGGGGTTTTCTTTATCAGACTTGTTTTTCATGCTCACAAATTTCTATTTTTTTTCTATCTGCTGTGCTTAATCTCTACTCCAAACCATTTTTTTGGCCACAATTACCGGGGAAGTCCGGAGAGCGAAGAAGACTCGATCCTCAATTGCTTTCACCCTTTGAAAGCAATTCCCTGTGATTGTATCCCAGGAAACAATCATTTTCCTGTTTTTTCTTCTTTTTTTGCATCCCCACCCACTAGGCGATTCATTGCAGATCTCTCATTGTTTATAGACAACATTATCTGTTCCTTGAAATCCCGGGGGAGATGGTCTGGGGTCAAATGTTTGGCTCTCTCATCTCTCAACTTTTAGAGATTAGAGACACTGTTTGGATCCCAGAATCCACATTAGCTAAAGGAACCTACTGATCACTGACACTACATTGTTACTAAAATCTGAAACAAATCGATTTACACACAAACAGGTTGTCTTTTTTTGCAGTTTTAATTTGCCTTTGCAAAGGGGTAGAAGAACAACATAAAGAACATGGCAGCATGGCTTTTGACAACAAATAATAGAACCATTCATAGAAACTCGCCATGGTCCAGGGATCGAGTCAGAGCCTTCCATTCAAAGACGGCTTGTACAGTTGACTTATTAGGATCTTATAGAGACTGTATAAAGATGAAACATGATGCCATGGACACATCAGTAAGGCCAGGTTCACACAGAGAAGGGCACAATCATAAAATGTTCCATCACATTGGTGACACTTTAAAAACAACAAAAACTACATAGACTAAAGAACGCTTAAACATTTCTCCAACATCTTAGCATTTAAAAAACGAATCCTGTCATTGGTTTTCTTCCAGGTCACGGTCATGGTGGCTGCAATCCAAGTGAATACACCAAAACATCCAACTTTTTCAGGGCCTTATTGAAATGTTCCCCAGGCAGCTGAGAAAAGCAGTTTCCTCCCACCAGGATAAGTGCTGTAAAGTAAAATAACTGAATGATGTGATCTGCTGCCTCTCCAGCGAGTCTCTCATCCTACAGCTGGATTCCACAGTCTTGGACTCAAGTTATCTTGAGTAATCTTGAGAGGTTTACACATATAAAGCAGTTCTAAATGAGTCCGTGTTAGAGTGGATCTCCACCGCAGAACAAAGACTACCGTTGCTGTGGTTCAAGATGGTCGACTGGAAGTGCGAATAAACTTGGGACGTGATCCTCTCAGCTGAAGCAGTTGAATGATATCAAAGACAGCAACCAGAACTCTTGAAAACATTGGATTATGTTAAATAGCACAGATGTAAAAACCCAAATAGTCTGAGTTCAGTTCATGCAAAACCAGATGTTTCAGTTTCTGTGAAATTCTGTGGAGATCATTTCCTTTCCAAAATTAAAGGAGCTTAAGGGGAATGACTCATATATCAAATCAAAGCAGAGAGAGGTTTGAAGTTTAAAGAACTCCTTTCCTTTATTAATACATATATAGCATTTGTCTGGTGAAGGCAGCCCATAATTTTCTCTGTTCTTAATGCTGCTGAATCCTCTTGAGACATATTGTTTCAAGCAGTCTGTACAGTAAAGGAGTGACAGCTCTCTCCTTTAATCAGACCTCATTAAGGAAACACTCTGTGGTTTCTCTGGCCTGCCACTGGTCTGTGTTAAATTGTTTTTGTTCAAATATGGAACAAAAATGTTGCTGTTTTGTCACGATAGTTTCCGTTTTCCAACCAAGCTGCACAGACGCCGAGAATGTTTCATTTTCTGTTTGCAACGCTTGATGGTGTTTTAATAGTTTCAGCCATTTCCATTCGTGTTAGACGAAACAAGCTGATGCATAAAGAGAGCCAAGTTTAGAAATAAGGAGACAAACTAAAAACACTGCAAAACTGAAGACAAAAAGAGAAACGTATATTAAATACCAAAGAAACATGTCACATGTAAACAAAAATATGGGCCTAGCACTGTGTCCCTACTGTGCTAGAAAAACCTTACATGTGCAACAGCATTTAAATTCAATAAAAGTCAAAAAGTAAGAAGAAATTTTAAACACAATAAGTTTTCTGACTTGTGAAAAAATGGCGCTCTCCAGCTGAGGACCCGTTCACACTCTGCACCTCCGAGTCGACTTTAAAGTTTCTTTTTAAGGTTGATCTCAGTTTTTAAGAGAAATATTTTAGAAAAAACTTCAGATTAATCAAATGCAAAGTCGGTGCAGCTCTTTCTCTGCTCACATTTTAATGCCTTCTCAGTGTGATTCACGGCTAATTTGAGACAAGACTGCATGATTAACACGCATGAATATTTAACATGCTAAACTGTGCTCTGGGCGGTTCGCGGCAGGCCTGAAAGTTACATGTGCGGGCTAATGATCATTTGACTTCAGTAGAAGCTGGTTCAAGTCCAGATAAATTTGACAGCCAGCAACCCTAACCCTTTTTTTTTCCATAGTAAAAAAAAAAAAAATATATATATATATATATATATATATATATATATATATGGTAAAAAAAATGGTATATTTGGAAATCTCTACATTATGGCAACCAAGAAATTTAAAAAGGAAAGGAATGCAATCAATTAAAATGCAATTAATGCAATTAATATGCAATAAGAAGAATAACATGAGTGAGGTGGTGTTTGTTCTTGTCAGCGGAGTTAAACCAGATGTCAGAGAAAGGTTTCAACCATATTCCCAGTAAGTTCACCAATCTCATCCTTATTCTTGTCCAAACCTCTCACATTCCTTAAGATGATCACTTGAACAACTCCAGCTCTGAAATCCTAGAGCAATCCCAGACTTTCTAAGCTTCCTGTTTCTGTTAGCAGCCTGGGAGTGTCCCTTTCCTCATACAGTCCATCCTCAGGATTATAGGACTCACTGTGGGAATGGATTGAGATCACTAGTAGACTTAGTAGTTATAAAACACATTTTACCTTTGCCTAAATCAAAATGAGAAAAAAGAACTGACTTTAGAAGATGACAGAGTTCTTAAAATAAAAAAACAACAGGAAATGTTCCAGCAGGCCTCCACTCAGCACGGCGGGAAATAAATACACACATTTTAAGCTCGGGGAACAAGCGTGGAAAAAAGAGAAAAATGTAGGAGCATGTTCAAAAAAAGAAAGCCATACTACTTTAGGGTGAGATGGTTCTTAGTACTTCACATGTATTCCCACCTGAAGGATTGAAGCTGGGACTAAAGTTATGTGACTTCAACCAAAAAAGGCAAAACCACACCTGATTTAAAATGGGTAACCTCCCCTGTGAGGTGTTCCGGTTGTGCCCCTCTGGATCAGTTTAATAGTGCAGCTGTTTATAGATGGCTCAAATAATAACGTAAAAATATTTAAGAAATTTAAAACAAGAATAATGAATGAGTCAAGCTTTGTTATTTGACATGTATGTGATTATCTCTGATTTCACCAAAGATCTCAAGGATCAGTACTGGCGATGAGAAGCTGGTTTCTCCACACAGACCAAACGGCGTTTTTCCTCACTGCTCAGGAGGGCACTGATGAGCATCTTTGCATCTACATTCACAAGAGTGCGCACCACGAATTCACACCAAAGCTGCGTGTTTGTAGCCACGGTCTTGGGTCTCCATGTTTGCCAATTTTGGATCGCTGCGACTTTGTTTCTCTTCCCTAAACTTAAATTCAAGTTAAAAGCTGATTTGATTCCTGACCCACTGGGAGAGATTCAGTGTGCTTTCAGTTGCACAACGGTCAAAATTGGACTCCCAAGCAGACGCCTAATAGAGCAGCATTACTAAAAGAAGACCGTGATATGAAAAGAAGGCACATTTTTATCAAGTACAGTTTTTCTTAGTTACAGAACTCACGGACCACATCTCAGACACACATTTCATAATACAAGCAATAAATCAGCTTACAATTATCTGACCACATTATTGAGCCACACAGGGCAATTTAAACTACCTCTGTTAGTTAAAATCGAAGAATCCCTGATAGTGATTTTGATTCTTTGTTATAAGTTGATCTTGTGCTGTCTGTGTTTTAGTCCAGTGTAGTGAACAGATTTAGTTGTGTGTTTCATTTTCTGTTTGAGTTCTAGCCTCCCCCCTCTCGGTTTAGTTGTTTGTGTTTGTTGTCCTCATCCTTCCTTTGCCTTGTTCAGTGTTCATGCTTCAATCTGTTAATTTCTTGTCAGTTGTTGATATTCTGGTTAGTATTACTCTCCTTTGCTAGTTAGCTGCATCTCGATGTGAGTTGAACATCGTCTCTCTTGATTATGTTCAGCTGTCTCGTTACCCTCCTGTGTTCAGACCCCCGTCAGCCTTCTGCGTGTAGCCTCGGGCTTCCCTTTGTTGTGTCATCTGTTTAGTCAGCGTACTTTGGCTGTCTGAGTTTCCTCGTGTTATTCCCGGGATGCTCCTGTGACTATTGGATTTCGATTTGCTTGCGTTTTAGATTCTGAAATCAGCCTGATAAACAGCTCACCTTTTATTTGACATCTCAAACTCTTTTCTGCATCCAAACGCCACACAGTCTACACACTGTGACATCCAGATTTAAACTGCAGTTTAAAGTTTCTCTTTCCAAGGTCAAAACTGAAGTGCCAGTATTAGTATTTTTTTCTCTTTTCTACCACTATGCAGCATGTCGATACTGTTATACCTGCAACCTTCCTGCTCGGGTAGCTTTATAATTCTATTTAACAATATCACTGGTGTTTTTTATTATGAGCTATTCAGTCAAGTTAATAACTATAGTCCTCTTATTTTTCCCCCCTCTGTCCAGGTCTATCTGCCTCGGCCTCCTTGGTCTCACTGGCCTGGATGATCGCCTCCTACCAGAAGGTCCTCCGTGACTCCCGCGACGACAAGCTGCCCATGTCCTACAAGGCCGTGATCGCCCAGATGCTGTGGCACTTCTTCACGATTGGGGCGAGGACTGTGGCCTTTGCTCTCTTCGCCTCCGTCTTCCAGCTCTACTTCGGCATATTCATCGTCAGCCACTGGTGCGCCATATGTGACCTGATGTTAAGAATCTGGGTCCCAAATGGGAAGAATTAGACACCTGCTGCATTTTTTTGTTATACAGAGAAATCTATACCCTCTATTCCAGTAATATTAGTCAAATTGCATTCCAACAGCAGGTAGACAAAAATCAAACTAAAGAAAGTCATGTAATACAATATATAAAGAGCAAGTTTGGTAAATATATTCCCTTTAAACATTAATCTGCTCGTTCTTGCTTGTTAAACCACAGAAAACAGCTTCCTACACACTTTACAGGTTCTTCCCCCAAGCAGGGACATTTAGCAGAGGCTAATTTATAAAATACCTTCAGTGTTAATTGTAATTATTCATACAGCAGGTTTAGCAAATTGGTGCTGAAAGAATGTAGCCTTCTATAGGGAGAAGGTCAGTCTTAACGTCTTATCTCGTGCCCAGCGATGATTTGCATTTGGGCACTTCTGTATGTGTTCGCTCTACTTTAAATGGCTTAGATGTGATATTCTGTGCCCAGAGCATTCATTAAAATCTCTAGGAATGGATTGCCTGATATTATCGCTTTGTGTTTAGGGATGTACTTTGAGGCACAACTGAGAGATTTATGTTATCTGTCTTGTACTGCCCCTTTGTCTTAGTGTTCATTTGTGACTTCCTGTACTCAAGGCAGCTATAATCAATATTTTTATATTACTGATATAAATCAAATGTGAAAACAATGGCACAATGTGAAAGGTGCTACTTGTGGTGAAGACCCTACAGAGCACTATCACCTCAATGTGCAACTCCCCTCGGTTTTGCAGAGCGTTGTAGCGAGCTGCATCGCATTGTTTGGCTGTTCAGCTCACGACTTTACTGGTTCATTTTTACTGCTCTCATACTGTGACTGTTCTCACAGCTTTTTTCAGTAACAAAGCTTTAAATATCCTCTCTTCACATCCTGCTCAGCACCAAACAGCATGCAGTCAGAGTTTGCAATTAGCTGGTGTACACTGAGGAGCAGTCAGCTTTTGAAGAGACCTTTTATTTCCCTCAGATGATCGTGAAGTGCGCAGATTTTATCTAATAGATGAACATAGCCTCTGTGATGTCAGACACTGGTTTGTGGACTATGGAGACATCGCTCAAATGAAACAAAATAGTGGTGGGTAACAGCTGCAAGCTTGTCCAGAAGATCAGCTGTTGCAGGCTTAAATAAATCTGGCATGTTGTTCGCTCGCATCACTTGGATACAGTAATTTGCAATTCTAAGGCAAAGATGAGATTCTGTGGATTTCTGTTGAATTATGTCAGCAGCTGAGTTAATTTCACTTCTATTGGCCTCATGAACAAAGTTTACAGTAAAAAACAGTCTAAAAATATGTCGTTAGTATTTTGACAGCTGTGGTGATTTGGAGCCTTTCCAGTACTGGTTCTATAAACAAAGTATAACCTGACAGTGATGTTAATTGAAGGTTAATGGGTCATTAGAATTACAAGTATTTGCCACTCGTAAACATGTAAACAGAGAAAACAGAGAAGCTCGCCAAAAAGACTGCTAAGCCCTCAGCGATGCAGACCTAGAGCCTATTCGGCAACCAGTTTGTGAGTGGTTGTTGGAGGTTGCTGGCAGTCGTGAAATTGGTTTCAAACAGGGTCCTGTACCTGTAGTTTGCATGGAGGGCATCAGCATGTCTGCAAACATTTGCCATTTCCTCTCAAATGTTGTAAAAATGTTGTAAAACTTGAAAACGTTTGATGCAAAATAGAGACAGTAAATGTTCCTCTTCAAAGTAAAAGTTGTGCAACCAACAGATTTCAAAATCAGGAACTTTTATTTTGAAGGTGAACAGTCTCTGTTTCCAGTTTGTGACACATTTTTCAGAAACTACTGCATGGCGAGTAGTTTACAATTGTTACAATTACAATTACAATTACAATTGTTTGCTGACCAGTTGGTGTTTACTGACAACAATGGCAACCTGCTCGTTGCAACAAAGTTTTCTCTTATGACCAGTGGTTGCCAGATGGTCTCTAGGGCTGTTTGACTGGGGCATTATGTGGAGAACACTGGATCTCATGCCAGTCTTCTAGATTCTTATATTTTGTATGATTTCATAATTGGTACTGCTGGGGGAGATAGAGGAAAAGTGTGAGGGATCACAAGCATCTTTAGCAATCTTCCAGTGGGAATCATGACTGTCTTCAATTTTAAAACTTGGGCAATAAAGACAAATAAACTGAAACTCAGTTCCTACAAAACTGACTGCAAATGTCAGTGTCTATAGGTTAAGCACTGTGTTATGTTTGCAGATTTCTTATGTACATCTGTTATCTACAGTAGCTTATTAACACATTGGCTAGCATTAGCTTTCTAACAGCTGACTGTAGGGTCCTAAAATAATCTTTTGACATAGAAACATTTTATGCCATTTTGTTGGCGTTCTGAAGCATATTCTGGGCTAATCTATTTTCCTTTTCAAAGAGTGCAAAGTTAAAAAAAATTATTACAGCCTGATTGAAATTTTGCAAAAGACTCTGTATATCATATCATATCTTATCATAAGGCCCACGTTCATTGTTGAGACTAGCTGTATTGTTGTTTTGTCTTTCCAGGTGTGTCATGACCTTTTGGATTATCCAAGGTGAGACTGACTTCTGCATGTCCAAGTGGGAGGAGATCATCTACAACATGGTGGTGGGCATCATTTACATCTTCTGCTGGTTCAATGTCAAAGAGGGCCCCAGCCGTTTCCGTATGACTGTCTACTACTCTGTGACGCTGGCTGAGAATGTGGCGCTGACTGCCGCCTGGTACACCTACCGTGACCCACAAACCGCCGATTCTTCTGCCCTGGTGGTTGTATGTCTGGTGGCCTGCAGCTTTGCCCTGGGAACCTTCTTCATGCTGGTGTACTACTGCTGGCTGCACCCAGATGGGCCTGTTCTAGGCTCACAGTGGGGAGGATGTGTTGACGAGGGCGTGGTAGGTTCAGGAGGGGTGGCGGGAGTGATTGATGCTTGCCTTACTCCATCACAAGGATCCCAAACGGATATAGTCATTACCAGTCCTCCAAGGACTCTGCCCAGGACTAAAGACACAGGGGAGCCAGTTCCCGGGGAGCGAGAAAGGGACAGGGAGAGGGACAGAGACAGTTGCCTGCCTGTCTTCCAGGTACGTCCCTCCCCATCCTCCTCTCCTGCACTCCTTCACAGGACCTCCTCGTCATCTCGTGCACATGAGGGACCCGTGATCCGGATCGACCTCCCGAGAAAGCGATACCCAGCATGGGATGCGCACTTCATTGATCGACGTCTGCGCAAGACCATTCTGCTTCTGGAGACCACATCAGGCATCAGCCCCCGGATACAGTATAGGAGCAGCATGATGGGCAGCAAAGAGGTATTGGAATATGAGACAACTGTTTAAGCCAACAGTGGCTTTTAAACTTATAAATGCAGTCTGGGACCAAGGCTCAGCCTGAGATCAGTTCTCATCCCAGGACTATCTACGCCAAGAGAAGCATGAAAAGAAGATGCTGTGTGTCGGGCAGCTCTTTGAGAGGTTGTCAAAACTTGATTGTAAAATGTGAAGCGCAATCTGGGACCAAAGCAGTCCGGGAGTAAGTAGCATGAATGAGCCATGGGAAGTCAGCGGAGTAATGCTGAACTGGGATAATCTTCGATTTTTTTTTTCTAAAAGTTTTGAGGGAAGGAAAATATCCCTCAACCTGGGACCAAGGTGTGTTGTTTTATCCTGCACGGTCAGTACAAGAAGTAAAAGAATTTGCAAGAAATTAAGTTGTGAAGTTTGAGATAATTGAGAAGCGGTCGGCTGCATGAACTTGAGCCTTTGACCCAAGAAAGACAACAGAGACTTTCCGGGGAATGTTTAGGAAACTAGAAAATGCATGGGACATGCAATCAGTTTGGTTCGGTGTGATTTGGTTTGGTAAAGTCGGGACTCAAATTGAAAAAAGTCATTTTCCAGTCCTTTGTCAGACATTTGGTAACAAAGATATTGCTTTGCATCCAAAAAATAGACATTTTTTTAACATTGCAATCACCAACTCATTGCGAGCTTGTTATGTTTCATACTTCGAGAATCACAGTGACATCGAAGAACACATGCATATAAAGTCGTGCATTTCTTTTAGCAAGAATAAAACACAACAATTTTTGCTAATTTGTGTACAATCATGACACCAAAAGGTTGCATGTCCCTCACAACCATCCGTCAGTCGTGTCCCAAAAGAAACGTAATCTTGTATGCTTGGCTCCGATCTCATGCAACCACGATGATGGAAATGTAGGCCTGACATCTACATGTGATATATTCACTCATCCATATGTGTTATGATAGCAGCCATAGCAAAAGTCTCCCTGTTTACATCCCAGCTGCGCTGTCAATGCCCGACACGAGAAAGGACTCATCTGGAAAAAATAAATCAGGACTAAATGTGAGGATGTGAAAGTGGGCAACTTCTGCCATGGCTCCCACCATATGGCATGCTGTAACTCACCACAAACAGGCCTGTGATGTACAGTTGAATAAATACAGATGTCAGATATAAGCTGTTATAATAAGCTGTAGTTAGACGAATGACTTTTGAGTGAAAAAGCTTCATTTTCTTGTGAAATTCTAAATATCATCCAAAGTTTTTCAGAACTCGTAACATGTAGAATATGAAGGTTTCCACAAACAACATTTTTCAAAGAAAACAGTGAGAAATTACTCTTCACGGTATCAACACAAGTTTGCTGAATACATTTAACAGTGAACAACAGACATTTGCTCAAAGCAAACTGAATACAAACAATTAAAGATGAAAAGCACCTTCATGTTTTAGTAAGCTAACTAGTCAGCATTAGGTGCTGTTTCTTCTCAGAAACAAGATGTTGGCAAGGGTCGAGAGAAAGGTGGCGCTGTTTACAAAATAAATCCACAATCAGGTCTTTGATTTAAAGATTTCTGAAGATTTAAATTCAGACTGATGTCTGCATAAGAATAAGAAGAATCTGATATCTTGAAGCAGATGCTTTTGTTTTCTGTTTGTAGTCAATTTGTAGTCCTGTTGGTCTTCTATTAAATTAGCACAGGGCCTTGGTTCCATACAGGTAAACAGTCTGTCCAGAGAGCAAATAAGGGATTGAATTTTGGCAAATGCAATCTCAAAACAATCAGTTCTAAAATTAACCTGCAATAGTAAACAAAGACTTCTGGACAGAGCAGGAAATCCTGGCTCAGATATCCATTAGCTGCTGCTCTGGATATCCTTATGTACCCCTGCCCCCAAAGGCTGATAGATTTGCAGTACGTTTGTTGAATAGAAAGGAAAAGCAGATTGGCAAAGAAATCCTCTCTGCACCTTTAAACTCTTGTTGCGATGACCTGCAGCAGGAAGGTACACCTTGAACATATCCAGCAGGGCTGATCAGTAAGCAGCTTCAGAGGTCGAAGTTTAAATGCTGCTGCTCCCAGGTGTGGATGAGTGTTACTATTAATTAGAAGCTGCTGGATGCTGAAAGAATCACGCAGGGTCAGCAACACCACCCAAAGGAAGAACAGTTAAAGGGAAAAAAAATACTTGCATCAAAGCCAGCATTTGTCCTCTTGCATTTTACACAACAGATTTCTCTCCGGCAGCCTCTCTTTGAAGTTCTTTTCAAAGACGTTCTCTTTCCTTTCTACTTAAAAGCCTTTAGGGTTAGTCTGTGCATTTAAGGTGATCTGATCTTTATGGCCATCCCAGAAACACTTCAACCTATGCTGTGGTTTTATTTTAAGCATAGCTGATGTAGAAAACATTACATTATGTGACCCAGATGCATCTTAAGAAGTATGTTGATGAAAGCGCTTTTCAAAATGCATTTAGTGTACCATGCAGTGATGAAGACTAGCAGCTCGTGATGCCAGTTTAACTGATTTATTAACCTTAGGACTTGGAATTGGAAGATCTTTTAAAAAAAAAGATAAAATGTATGAAGTGCTGCTAGATATTGAGCGGTGATGGCACAAAACAAAACCAAGGCACTCTGTTTTCAAGTACAACGATGATTTATTCTCCAAGCTTTCTGGCAAAGTCAGACAATATGTATTGACTTTAAGTCTTCATCAGAGTCTAACGAACACGTGATTTGTCAACTGCACATCAAATAGAAGCCATAGTGCAAAATCCCCATAGATGTCAAACCAGTGCAAGTGCACAAACAAGTCTTCAGGATTGTATTTATGGCTAACAGCAACAAGCACAAAAAACTACTTGTATGGCACAAATGTTACAGTAAAAATCACATTAAACAGCCACGAGTTTGTGCCAACATTTAGACTGTAGTCCTTCAAAAAGCTCCACTGACAGATAATATTAGGAAAACATAACTTGTAATTAGATTACACGTAGACGGGAGCAGTGTGCTTTTTACTTTTGGAGTTTCTTCCTGCTTCTGTGTCCAGTGTGGTTTCAATTCAACTGTATGCCGATTGTACACAAGGATATTGTAAGGTCTAAGGGATAAGCGTGGGAAAAATTACAGTCTCTTGTGTACTTTAGGTCAGTTGGTAGAGCAAATCGCTACAAGCAGCTTATACACTTGCTTTTTGGCAATCATGGTTAATGATGTACTTTGTGGTTACATATCCTCTAGTAGACAAATAAGAGCCAAATCTTTCCAGTACCTGAATAACATCCTCTAGCACACGCAGTTTCTCTAAGCTTTTGCTGTGGTCTGTTTAATCTGCTGCTGCTCGTACTTCACTACCACACAGTGTTTGTTTGGATCTTGTGGATGTGCTGCGACTAAAAGACTGTGTATAAAAAATGGATGGCTGTCATCATCTTTGCCTTTTGCGACCTGAGGTCCCGAGCCACGGTAGATTATGGGAAACTGGTCCAAGGACTCGGCGGTTCGCTTCGGTCGGCTGCTTTAGAATGAATGCAGACTTCCATGTCCATCTTTCATATGCAGTCTATGGTTTTGCCAATTCCCCCAGAGCCCTTGAAGTCACATGTGCACGAGAGCCACCATAATATGCTAATGTGAAAGTGTCATACAACTAAACCCAAACTCCTGCAGCTCTGCCACGGGAGTATAATCATTTGCTCAGATTCTGCATGTAAGAGCAGCATCTGAGTTCCTTCCAAATTATCTAGACAACAATGTGAGCACTTGAGAGGCTCTGCAAGCTCACCCCTAAAATTCCACTGTAAACAACCAGTCCTCGAAGGCGTCGTAGGATATGTGTAGTAGCCAGTTTAAAGCAAGTATAGCAGTGCTCTGATGCTAACGAGGTTTGCAGGTATGCTAAAAAACTGTTATGTCTTTTTAACACCACAGCCGTTGGTGGTCCGAAAAATTCAGGAAAGCAAATGTTTAAAGAAAAAAAGAAAAAACAACAACAAAAAAAGTCTTGATAATTACAGTTTTCTTATCTGGACAGTGCTGTGTCCTACCTGAAGTTGTGGATGTGGATGTTGGTACAATGGTGACAGTCATGGCGATGTTAATGGTGCTGAAAACAATGACTCTATGTCACACATGATCATGTCATGTCGAACATGATGTTAACGGCTAATGTACAGACGATACATACGTCAACCACCCAGTCACGGGGCTGAGGGGCGGGCTTTCGCGTTCTCGGATTGGGTAATGAACCAGTACTTTGTTGTTGAGGTAAAAATATCAGTTAATAGTGGTGCGCTGATTATATATAGACTTGAACAAAAAACATGTTTAAAAGTAAACAGTGAGTTAAAAAACTCAAATCATCTTTTATCAATTAATGCAAGTATTTATGTTTATTTATTTTTGTATTTGTTTTATATCTATTTATCTATTGTTTACTCACTTGGTGGCCATGTCTTTGGTATGACTCTTATATTGAGATGTAAGAACTGAAAATAGTTTTTCTTTTTTTTCTTGTTTTTTTTACTCATTCTCTATATCTGTATATATCAGAGTGATGCTATTCTAAGACGTGCGTGTATGAGTACGTGTGCTTTGGTTTGTATGTGTCGTATGTACAGTATGTCTGTAAGGATGTGCTCTTAGTTTTTTTTGATAATGCTGCTTAAACATCCTCTGAGTGAACGAGCAGAAAATAAACCAGTGGTGAAAATATCTATGACGATGTTAAAAAAGAACTCAACAAGCTGTGCTGATAACTGTAGATGGGAACAATACTGTAGTAAACATGGCTGAACGGCCATCAAAATAAGCTCCCCGTGTGTGTTTGTGTCTTCTTTTCTCGTCTTCCTTTACCAGTTACATGTATATTTGCTCAAAATATAATAAACTCAAGATTTTACATTGATGTGCAGCTCAGTGTACATTACCATGGTAACCTCTGCTGCAGACCTAACCTGCTCAGGGCCAGATTATGTTCTAGAGCAGGTATGAAATCATCTACTGACCAATCACTTCTCTGGAAAATAGCATCACTAGTTCTGGAGGACCTCATCGTTTTTTACAATCAGTGATAAATGTACAACGGTTCGATTGTTATGTAAGTCTTGATACACAGCAGACCTATATGTACTTTTTTGTTGTACTTATATCAAATTTGCACATATAGACTCTGCATCTGTAATCGTACTACTCCTACTACTACGTTTACTTTAAGATTGTTGATGGAGAGAAGAGAGAGGTGGAGGTATGCTCTGGAGAGTGGAGGAACAAAAGCAAAACAGAATATGTGTGTAAATGACAGGGAGACCGGTGTAACGTTGAACCTGCAAGCAGTGGAGGTTTAAATACCTGAGGTCAACCACCTAAAGCGACAGACAGTGCGCAAGACAGGTGAAGAAGAGAGTGCAGGCTGGGTGGAGGGGGTGGAGACGAGTGTCAGGAGGGATTTGTAGTGAAAGAGCAGGTTTACAAGATGATAGTGAGACCTAAGTATGGTTTAGAGACGGTGCATATACTGGATAAAGGATGTTGAATAGGAAGCTGCCAGGTAGGAGGAAAAGAGGAAGACCACAGAGAAGATTCATGGATGAAGGAGGACTGCAGAGGTGTGGTGTGACAGAGGATCTGCCATGGCAACCCATAAAGAGATGAGCTGAAAGAAGAAGAAGCTGACGAAGACCACATTTGATTTTTTTTATATATTTGTTCGTTAAACTTGTTCTCAGAGCATTAAACCACACAGGTGCTGCAGCTGAAAGAATGAGGCTAAAACTGTCTTCTGTCAAATCCTCTCATGTCTTAATGAGCTGTGATACTTACAAAGTCCATTAACAGTCAGTATTCTCACCTGCTTTCCTTCTGGCCTTTGAATAGGACACACTCTTATAATATAGTAGCTCTTTACACGTGTGACTGACCAATGCAAAGGACACACACATTCATACTTTGCTCTCACACAAACTCACAATCTGCAGCAACTGTGATGCATTCAACCTGTGTTATATGTTTATAGCTTTACCTTTGTAAGATCAGCCGTTCTGCTGACACTTTCTCTGTTTCTCTGCCACTTTTACATGATTGAGAAACCCTAAGTTGACTTACTGAGTTTATAACTACCTGTGCTTGACTGCGTAGACACATAACAGCATTATATGTTATTTATTAGATTTAAACTGTGTTATATTTAGGGGCATGTGTGACTGATTGGTACACAAGATTGTGAACCTCAAAGTTATTTCTACATATATTTGGCTTAAAACCTTCTGAAATTCCAACACAATGTAAAGAACAGAGAGCAGAGAAGCCAGTCAAAGAAATGAAAGAAAAATATTTGATTATTTGTTTATTATAAACATTCTTACAGACACAATAAATGCTGCACCGCATTTCCAAAGTCTTATTTCAAACCTATTTCCTTGTATTAAATAAGTTGCAAACAGAGCTCAGTCTTTAATCGTCTAACGAGGATTTTCCAGAGCGAGGCGGAGCTGAAAGTGAAGCTGGCGCTCCACCAACCTCATTCTCCCGAATGGTCCCGCCTTCTTTCTCTCATTTCCTCTCGGCTCTACTCCGTCTTTCCTCTCGAGGAGGAAAGACATACTTTGATCTCTCCATCTCTCTCGCGTCGGCATGCCTACATCCCGAGGATTTGTTGTTTATTTGTTTGGCATCTCTGGAGGACCGGCGACCAAACTGTTTGTGTCTTTTTTATTTTCTTTGTTGTTTGTGTTTTCTTATCTTTTTATTCTTTTTATTTACTTAGCAGAAAACATATTGTGTACATAGATGAGTATTCTTTCTACTTCTTGTTCGTTTGATCTCTTATTTCAACTTGTTTTCTCCGTGCCTTCTTTGCTGATTTCTGACTTGTTTCTACTTCTCTGTTTTCAGCTTTCTGTATGTCCATAATTTTCCTTTCTGCTTTTATTCATTTTTTCCATTTATTTCACCACCTTATGTTCGTCCAACCTCCCCTATCCACCCTATTAGTCATTTTCTATACTGTTTTAACCCTTGTACCTTTCTCCTTCACCTTCTTCTATCTTTACTGATTTATTTCCTTCATTCTTTCTCTCTTCTTGTCTCCTCACCCTCTTTCTGTCATTGACCTTGTTTTTTACCTTGACACCTTCCCCTTATGACTTAATTCACTGCTCCTTCCTGTCGGTGCTCATCTATCTGCCCACTCCCCTTACTTTCTTGCTCTTCAGCTACCCTCCCACCTTCCTCTTACTTTAAATTGTTGTCCTCTTTTATCTGAATCTCCACCATCATCCATTTCATCCTTCTCTCTTTCATCCTTTTTTCCTTCCTCTTCCTCCCGTCTCGTCCTTCGTGCGTGTCTCTTTTTTTCTTCTCTTCTTGCGTCAGACTTCATGTTTGTGAAGTGTTGGGTCTTTTAAGGATGCCGCTTCTTTGATTTCGCTCGCACGCACATTCACACAGATGTACATGAACACATTTACGTGGATTGCACCCGATGCACAAACTCACACACACAAAGACACACAGTCTTTCAGAGATATACCATTGATGCAGTGCCAAAACATTTTAAGGTTTGAAGTTTACAGCTGTTTCATTGATGTGTGTGTGTGTGTGTGTGTGTGTGTGTGTGTGTGTGTGTGTGTGTGTGTGTGTGTGTGTGTGTGTGTGTGTGTGTGTGTGAGAAAGACAGAGAAAACATCAAGAGGTGAATCCATGCGGATGTGTGTTTTTATTTCACTCACAAACTTGTGAGGGCACACGAGGTAATTTTGTGTTTATTGCTCATATTGGACTGTTATTTTGAAATCCTTGAAACTGCTGCTCGATAAGGATGCTGAATATACACTAACCATCATTTCATTAGTTACACTGTGCTATGTCTTTGCCATGAGAACGTCCTGGATTCTTCATGGATTGGCATGGATTTAAAAAAGTGTTGAAGTCATTCTGCAGAGGATTTGTTCCATATTGACATGATCACATGAGAAATCCCATCCCAAATGTGCTCTATTGAATTAACATCTGGTGACTGTGGAGGCTTTTTGAGTCCAGTGAATGCACTGCCAAGTACAAGAAACTAGTCTGAGATGATTTGAGCTTTGAGACATTGTGTTACCTGCTGGAATCCTGCAGCCGTCCGATAGGCACAAAGGGACGGACATGATCAGCGACAATACAAAGATTGGCTGTAGTATTTAAACTAAACTGTTACTTAGGGGCCCAAATTAGGTAAGAACAAAGCAAATAACAAAAAATCCCCACATCATTCCACCATGAGGGAGTTTATCCAGATTTTGACCTTAGTTTCTGAATGTTGGAACGGAAATCAAGACTCATAGAACAGACAAACTGTGGCCTCACGTTGCTGTTCTTAGCTGACAGGGCTGGCGTCTGGTGTGGTCTTCTGCTGCTGTATCCCATCTGTTTCAAGGTTCAACATGTGCCTCCAGTATGATCTTTAACATACGTTGGTTGCAACAAGTAGTTGCAGACAACGTATCCCAAAGTAACTGAGTTGCTGTTGCCTTCCTATCAGCTAGAAGCAGTCTGGCCATTTTCCTCTGATCTCTGGCATCAACAAGGGATTTTCATCCACAGATCTACTGCTCACTGGATGTTTTCCCATTTTTGGACCATTCTTTGTAAACTGTAGATATGGCTGTATGGGGAAATCGTAGTAAATCAGTAGTTTCTGTAATACTCAGATTGTCCTGTGTGGCACTAGCAGCCATTAATTTCAAAGTTCTGTTGTCAGCATTGAAGCCTGCAGGTGTATATCTCCTTGAATATCAATGCTTCTGACTGTTTGATAGTGGAAAAGAAAACTAAAACACAAAGAATCAAAGGCCAATAAATGAAACCAACTTCAAAGTGCCAAACATTGCTCTTCCTCTAATGGCTCCCAAAGGACGACAAAGTTCATCCATCCTTTTATTTTGCAACCAAAGGAAAATAAAAGAGTTTTAGTCATTGTTGTTCTAGCTAATTTTAAAATGCTAATTTCAGATGATATTATGAAACCTTATTATATTTGAAAGTTATGTGACCTCTAGCAGCCATGTGAGCTCATGCAAAGTGTATATCACCTGCAGATCGAGCCAAATGTAGAGCAACCTAGAAAATCTGAAATGTGTGTAAATTTTGCAGGTGGAGTTATTTTTAAAAAGATATTTTCCCTTAGCCTGACTAAGTAGCTATTTTGCCTGAACCCATAGTGTTATTGGCTTAACATTTCTCGCTTACCCTGAGAGGCAATGTCGCCCTTTTAAGCACAACAAAGTCCACACTTGAAGGCTGAAAGGATGGTAACAGAGAAAGTCACGGACTTTACAGCCAGAAGACCACAGTTCATGTCCTGTTATTTGCAACGTGAAGGTATTTGCTTCACTTTGCAAGCATTTGCTCTTTTACTGTGGTTTTCACTTGCTGGTCAAGTTTAGGCACCAAAACCTACCTGGAGAGTTTTAGGAAAGCTTTGTGGTTTGGTTTAAAAGACAAGGAGGAGTTTGAATTTCAGAGAGAAAGAGAGAGATCAGGGCAAGAAAAAAAAAAAGAAACTCAAAAGATAAATGCCCCATCTTTGTCTCCCGTTACCTAGGTAACTGGACGATCGTTAAGCCCTCCAGTCACCATGGAGTAGTTACCCTGACAATAGCTGTGCGTGCATGAGGTCTGTGTGTGTTTGTGTGTCCATTTCAGATCATACACTCAAGTAGTATTTACCATCAGCATGTGGCCGTGTGACACGCTTGCGTGCATGTGTGTTTCTGTGTGTGTGTGTGTCCCTCTTTCTCAGAAAGGTCACAGGTTTGACGTTTCCTCTTCTGCCTCCATCAGTGTCCAGATTAGGACAATAAAGTCCCTCCCACCCTCCTTTGCTCCCCGTCCTCCTCAATCAGTTAGTCTTTGTCACAGTGCTGCCTCCTTCAGGCCAAATCTGCTCACTGCAACAACTGATTCTCTAATGTTTGGTTTCAAACTGTTCATCAGCTGGGCATCGGGAAGCCCAGCGATATCACAGCATGTGTTTTATCTTGTTTAAGGAAACCTTCTAAAATGAGTAACACGCCTGCTGTGTTTTCCATGTTACTATTCTTTTTATTTGATCAAAAATGTATTTTTTTAAAGGAAAAATCTTAAAATGTTAATTTGTTATCAAAATCTCTATAATTGTAAGGGTGGAAAGGCCAAAACATCTTCCCTCCTTAGGTGTTTTGATCATCCATCCATCCATTTTCTGCTGCTTGTCTGGGTTTGGGTTCTGGGGACAACAGTCAAAGACACCCAGAGTTCCCTCTCACCACACAGGAAAAGGATGGATAAAGCCAGTCCTGTCAAAATAGAAATGTTTTATCAGAAAGAATTAAGGTGATAACCCAGAACAACTTTTCATTTGCATATATATATATATACAAATGGATATATATATATATATATATATATATATATATATATATATATAAAAAAATAAATTCCCCACACCGCCCCCTGCGGGCGGTTTATCCTTCAAGCTCGGGTCCTCTACCAGAGGCCTGGGAGCTTGAGGGTCCTGCGCAGTATCTTAGCTGTTCCCAGGACTGCGCTCTTCTGGACAGAGATCTCCGATGTTGTTCCCGGGATCTGCTGGAGCCACTCGCCTAGCTTGGGAGTCACCGCACCTAGTGCTTCGATTACCACGGGACCACCACCTTCACCCTCCACATCCTCGACATCTTCTCTGAGCCCTTGGTATTTCTCCAGCTTCTCGTGTTCCTTCTTCCTGATGTTGCTGTCATTTGGAACTGTTACATCGATGATATATATATATGTATACATATATATATATCTACATATATGTATAGATATATAGATATTGATATATATTTATAATGTTCAGTATGCCAGATTACCAGTCCAGGTCAGATCATGACTGAAAATAAGATGCTTATTGATCAAAAACAGGACTGTAGTATCTTTTCCAAAGGCTGTTTTCTCCCAAATGAAAATTCTGTCATCATCAACACAAAAGACGCAGATGTGTTTTTGCTGGTAATTAAAGTCCTTCACCAGCAGCAGCTTTACAGGGAAACACAAAGGAATTGTGAAAGTTAACACCGAGTCATACTTAACACAATAACAATGAAAGACAGGAAGTGAATACTCACTCTAAATCTAAACTACACCATCATAATAAACAGCTGGTAAAATGTTGAGAGGACAAAATGACCAAAGACTGTTGAAAAGCAACTTAACAACAGACAGCTGCATTTATTCTAATGTTAAAAAGTATTTTAGGAAAAAACGGAAAGAGACAAAAAGATGTGGAAGAAGCATAAATTGTATAATTCAAGGAGAATCTCAAGTCTGTTATCCTGGGAAGAACACCTGAAGCCCCAGTGACCAGAAGCTGCAACACTCATATTACAAAGGTTCATCTCCTACTTTCCATATCAAGCATGAACATTAAAAATCTATTTGCAGTTGTGTTCTGGATCAGAGGTAGAAAAGATTTTGAATGTTTTAAATAGCTTTAATGATAAAGACTGACAAGAGTGCTATTGGTAGGTATCAGTTCAGTTCAATTTTATCTATACAGCGATAAATCACAACAACAGTCGCCTCAAGGTGCTTTATATTGTAAGATGGACCCTAAAATAATAGAAAGAAAAACCCAACAATCAAATGACCCCCTATGAGCAGCACTTTGGCGACAGTGGGAAGGAAAAAAGGTATGTGAGGTCTAAGCTGCTTGATCATCCACGTTGTTTATTTTCCAGTTTAGTTTCAAAAAATACAAATTGAAGTTGGAAAAAATGGATCATTGAAATGGAAAACATGTCAAAAAAGCCTAGCTTAATTAAAGGTAAATTCTGTGTGTGTGTGTGTGTGTGTGTGTGTGTGTGTGTGTGTGTGTGTGTGTGTGTGTGTGTGTGTGTGAGCACTGAAAGAATGGATGTTATCAGTCCCTGGTGGAGTTTCCTCTCGGACAGGAAGTGGGCTTCCTCTGCTTCCTGTTCGCCTCTCCTGTGTGTGTGTGTGTGTGTGTGTGTGTGTGTGTGTGTGTGTGTGTGTGTGTGTGTGTGTGTGTGGTCCCAGGAGAAGTCTCAAAAGAACAATCAGTGTAGAAAGAGAAAGAACAGGACTGAAGCAGCTGTATCAGAAGCTAAAATAACTCCGAGAGGCAGAGACACTTAAGGAATAATGAAAAAACCAACGGAAAGAAAGAAGCAATGACAAAAAAGGCAAAGTAAGGCAAAAAATAAATTCAGGAAGAGTGTGACCTGGACCAGGACTGACCCACCACAGGATCAGCGCAGAGAAAGACTGAACGACTATGGACTATGAACCAAAGAAATCCAAGAAGGTATTGTAGCGCCTCTTCCACATCTCAGTTTTTATCTTTTCATTGTTTTTGTGTCATTTGGATATTGATGACTTGAGCTCATTTTGTCACATATTTTCAAAAGCCATTGATCTTTATGTTTATGCAAACCAAAAGTCCTTTCAAGTCTCCCTTTAATTAGGCATCTTCACAAGCACAATCCTAAAGTCAGCTGATTTCAAATGAGACACAGACACGAGTCGGCTGGTTTGGTAGTTTGACTCTGTTTGCCATCGATCAACAGCAAACTCTCTTCACTTATCAAGCTTATCAAGCTTATCAAGGTTATGTCCTCCTAAAGATGAAAAAGAAATGATAAAAGACAAGGAACTTTTTTGTAGTGACACGAAACCAAATGTAAAGATCAAGGAAAAACTCACCACTGCAGTCAGGACTTGTATTTTTTGGTCTTTGACTACTATTTTGTATTTTTTCAGCACTTTTTGGCAATTCTGCCTCTTTTATTATTATTCCTGTCTCATATTAGCTGTGTAGCAGATTGCATTTCATACTGAAATACAAAGGTTCTCAGAAATTGAATTTTTTGCAGACACTAACACACATTTTCATGCAGTTCTTTTAAATAAACTCTGTGAACATGTACATTAGAGACACTTATTGTGAAAACATTTTCTCCTGCTGGTTATTTTTTTTATAAATTAAAAACTGTTGCTTGAAAGTTGTGTGATTTCTGCTGACTGTGCAAACAGTTGCCCCTTGCTGATTATAAAGATATCCTTGATCCATGATCGTGGTGCTAGGTTTGGCTGCTGGGCTGTCAGAATCTTGGTTAATCCAGCAGTTAATCCGTACGTCACTGACACTAAACCAAGGGAACGTGCTGAGCCTTCCTTCCTTTTTTAAATTCTTTTTTTGCAAATAGAATTTGCAATTCAAAACCAGTTAGTCTGCTAACATATGGAAAGCCCAGAGGAGTTCCCCCTAAAGGTGTTTGACACCTCATCAATGACCTATGCCCAGATGGCAAACACATCTGGGGATAATCTGAGCTGCTTTTGGCACATTAAACTGTAAACAATGTGAGCCTTGGTGTTTGCAAGTTCAGCTGGTTGGCACAAGGGCACTTGTTGGCACAGGTTTTTCCTTGAGTACTTAAGTGGCCTAATAGTGCAGTAATTTGTACAGCACAATCAAAACATACCACCCCATGCCCCTCCTCTACACATCCCCTGATTGTGTGGGCCTGACTCAAGACAAAAGCCATGATCCAAGCTCATAGAAATATACAGATGCTATTTGAATTCTCTTGTGAGGATAGTCGTCTTCTTCTTCTTCTACTCTACCATCTGTTGCATTCATCCCTAGCTTGTATATCCATACTACCACTACTCAGTAATGATGTTTCGCTAAACCAGTTTGGTGTAATGGGGCCATCTGACTGTGACATGAAAGCCAAAAGTTCTTGATTTGGCTGGAATCATTTTTAAAAACATGTTCTCATTGCAAAGTTTTCTAAAGCCTGAAATAAGATATTAGAGAGAGAAAAATATGTTTATTTAAAATGAAAAGTTTGGAAAAAATACTCTGTGAAATCAAAAAGCCTCTAAAGCTAGATGGAAAATTAATCCCTGCTGTGACCCAGGCAGGTTGTGAGATTGAACACATTCATTACAAATCCAATTAGTTCCCTTCTTTTTGTCTCCTCAAAGACACATTGGAACCAGAAAAAGAACAAAACTCATTATAACCATCCTCTGTCTTTCTTGTTAAATTCAGCTGACAAAAGAGATGTTCATCAGAAATCTGCCTACACAGAGATCTGCGCTTGTTATAATTCACAGAGAGACAAGACAGGTTTCTGACTCTAAGACAAGCTAATCTCCTCTCTCTGTTCAGTGTGTGTCTGCGTGTTGTATTGTCCACTCTCCTTATGCCTTCTAGCTACAGTTAATGTGTGTTTGTGTGTGTGTCAGTGGGTGTCTAACAGTGTGCGCCGTGTTGTCAGCGATGAGCTGTCAGAGATCACTGCTCACCTGTCAATCACTGCTGGTACAGCCCAAGGCATATAGTGCGGTAACACACACGCACAAACACACACACAATTATCCCGAGGCATGCATTTACACACAAATTAACCTTCTCAGTGGCTGCAGCTCAAATTCACACTCAGGACACTATTAGTCACTGGACTGTGCTCTGATAATTAGAATCAGAACACTCATTTTCTGACTAAATAAACACTTTGTTGATGATTCAGCTATTTTTAATCGCCGTTAGGTCTAAATCATCATCAACAAAGAAAAGTACCTTTACCATAATTTTACCATTTTGAATCTAATTCACATCAAAAACTTTTTTTTGATAAAATATCTTTAACTTTCTCCAAAGTATTTAAAGTTAGAGCTAACTCTAAATACACAGAAACTGGGACATAGCTTAGGTTGTACAGATCCTGGTGGATAATGCTAAAAGAACGGTCATTAAATAAACAGGATCTGTCCTCTCGTAATCCATGTTGGCCAATAAACTCTGAATCCGTTCCTCTAAACATAAACACACAGTAAACATCTGCATTTGCTGCATAAGGACCACAAAACGAGACACAAGTTAAAGTCTTGGTAGTAATTCAAGGCAGCTGCACTTTACCTCGAGCTAAATGCTAATACTGAGAGACTATAAGAAAGTATGGAAGCACTTCAATAGATCGAGGAAGCTGACAAGAATTAGTGAGCTTGCTTTTTCTGGAGGTTTTCTCCCTGTTGATGCCACGTGGTTGCTAATATAGAACGAAGTGCCCTGAGACAACTTATGTTGTGAACTGAGATCTTTTTTGTTTATCTCATTCTAACTCACTAACATTTGCTTTTGTGCATTTGTAGATGTAAAAATGAGACCTAAAACTCTCACAAAAGCCTCAGATTTCATATCTCTTCATGAAGTATTGAGCTATATAATATGTTGACCCTTTAAAGATCCAGGAAACATCAACATGCTTAGCAAATATCATGGCAATCCATCTGAAACTTGTTGAGACGTTTCAGTAAAAATCACAATGGTGGTGCTACAAGAAAAGGCTGGCGATCACCAAACTCACAAGTCAAGTTTCATCATCTGGAAACTTGACATGAAGAAAGTATTGGGACAATCAATCTAGCAGGTGTTTGTTAAGTGGCAGGTTTGGCCTTCTAGTACAAGTATTAGAACATCCTCTGCATTCAATGGCTGTTGAGGGACTCTTCAGTATTTAACATCCTTGTTTTCCTCTCTTTAGGCTTTTGTCTCTCCCATTAAGCGACTGGTCTGGTCCAAATCTGGTCGTAGACAAGTTGATCGAGGAAACATTTATCGCCGCCCGCTGCACACCGTCCCCCTCTACCCACCCGACTACCTCATACACCCCGAGAGACTCATCTTTGACTATGTGGAGAAGGAGGTCAAGGTAGGACCATGAATAGGCCAAGAGAGACTAAAATACAAGAAAAAAAAAAAATACTTGAATACGCCACGACAAGTTGCTTTTCTTTTGATCTCTGCTCGTAGTTCCTTGGTCACCTGACATGGGTCTCGGTTTCGCTGAACCCCTCCAGTCGAGATGAGCTGCTACAGCTGCTGGACACAGCCAGGGTTAGTAAAGATTGGGCACTGTCAAGGTGATCCGCGAGTTAAAGTGCCTGAGTTAAATTGTGTACGCGCCGATGAGACGATGACACTGTCGTCTGGCTCGTTCGTCGATAATCTACAACCACGTGTTCCTGTGTGTTTGTCAGTAGCAGCTGAAGGTGCTGCCGCTGAAGACCAGCGTGGACCAGGACTGTATCCTGAGCCTGTCTGCTCGCTGTCTGCTGCTCACCTGGAGAGACAACGAGAAGCTGCTGATGAGAATCCCCACACATGAGATCGCCGCTGCCTCCTACCTGAGAGATGATGCACTGCACCTCCTGGTCCTCAAGACAGGTGAGACCAAAGGTGGTTACTGAAGGACAGAGGAAGAACAATAAAACCTTTTTAAATGATGCTTTCAGTTTTTAGTGAAATTAAATTAAACACTTGGCATTAAAGCATTTGGGGAAATATCATCACATATTGGAATACAGACCTTGTTTGCCCCTCCCTGAGCCTGGTTCTGCTGGAGGTTTCTTCCTGTTAAAAGGGAGTTTTTCCTTCCCACTGTCGCCAGAGTGCTTGCTCATAGGGGGTCATATGATTGTTGGGTTTTTCTCTTTATGTATAATTGTCAGGTCTATCTTATAATATAAAGTGCCTTGAGGCGACTGTTGTTTTGAGTTGGCATTGTATAAATAAGATGCAGTTGAACTGAAAAGTTTGTTTTCTTGACTTTTATTTATACAGTGTGTTAGAGAATCTCATAATGAAAATATTCGGCTGTCTGCATTTTTTTTATCTCCACTAGACCAACTTTCTCCTCTTTTTTCTTTCCCCTCTCAAATAATTCAGGATTACAAAAACACATTTGTTTTCCTTATTATGTTATGAGGAGCAGGAGACTATAAACAGAGGAATGCTGCAGGAACTGAGCTGGCTGTTTTTAACTTTAGGTGATTTATAGCTGTGTTGCGTTTTGCCCCTCATTTGCTTACTGCACATTCAAAACACTGATATGTCTCATACTATAATAAAGAAAGTCTTGTGAAAACAGAGGAGATGGGGCCTCAGGTGCTGAAAATGTCAGATTTTGTGATCTATATGTTTTGTGTAATTCCACATCTCACAGGTCTAAATGTGGACACTGTGGTTGCCGGGGATGACAGCCTGGACAGGAAAAAGCCAACTGGCATCGACGGGCGACGTCAGACCATGAGCTGCAATGCTGACCCCCGACCTGCCGGGGGTACGATGGAGAGGCGACACACCATCTGTGGAGTTGACTGGAGGCCGTCACTGTCCAGGAGTAACCATGACAAAAACCAGAATGTGGAGAGAGGAGGAGGTGGTGGGGAGAGGGGAGGTGGAGGGAGTTTAGAGAGGAAGAGAGTCGGAGGGAGCTGGGAGAGGAGGCAGCCAACATGTAAAACAGGAGGGAGCTGGGAGAACCGCAGGGCAAGACCCATGAGCGGGAACTGGGGAGTGGGAGTAGGTGGAGGTGGTGGTGGGAGCTGGGAGAGGAGGCATGGAGGAGGTGGTGGTGGAGGAGGGAGCTGGGAGAGAAGGGGAGGGATTGGTGGAGGTGGTGCAGGGAGCTGGGAAAGGAGGCAAGCGTGCACGGGGAGCTGGGAAAGGGGGAAGAGCTACGGCAGCTGGGAGAGAAGGAACCACAACCCGCTGGAGCCCACGCCCTGCCCCGACGCCTACTGCAACCTGGTCATCCTGGCTGTGGAGAACAGGGTGGGTCAGACGCGCTCCAAAAAAGAGAAATACTTGACTTAATTTAAATTACAGGTTTCAGAAGTTGTGCTTGGTGACCTCATGTTATGATTTTTTTATAATCTGTGTTTGGCTGGGGCATGCGTCACCTGGCTGTCTGTGAGTTAATGTGCAAGTTAAAGTCCCTCAATGACTGGATCATCAAATTACAGACACCTGGACACCTGTTTGGTGGGACCTGGCCAAGTTCATTTGATTATCAGGTCTTTCATCAATAATTAGACGTAGCATACATAAATGTCAACGTACATGCACACAGAACAGCTTTAAAAACAGAGTTCACTTACAGCTATAAAATAACAGAATAAAACAAAACAGCCAGCGTATTTTCATATTTTACAAGGACAACATCACATTTAAAACTTTAAAACACACAAGTGCTCACATGCAGGCACACACACACACACACACACACACGCACATGTTGTTGTCTTGACTGTCTCTTCCTTTGAACACCTGTCAGGACTTCTTCTCTCAGAAGCAATGATTCACACCCAAGCAGAGCTCAATGAGCTTTTCTCACAATCACACTGTGACCCGTTAGAAAAAGAATACAGACTGTCAGTAATAACAATAATAATAATAAGAAGAAATATTTCCAGGGGAGAGTGAATTAATTTATGGAAATTTCACTCTTATTAAAACGATAACAGATGAGTGGATCTCTCTGCTGCTGGGTGTCTGCCACTGATGGTGAATTTTGACTGAACAACGATTTCAGGTCATAAAACAAAAAACTGAGTTTATGATTGCTGCTACAGCTAACCTCCCAATTAGCTAGCCTGTGAATCTGCTGAAGGCCATCTCAACCAGTTTAAAGGCAAATACAATGAAATAAAAAACATAAAAAAAAATACATACAAAATAAATAAATACATACAAAAAAATAAAATAAAAAATATTTTCCCTGTTTTCTTCTGCTCACCTCATCTGGTTTCATTCATTTTGGCTGTACTGCCAGCTGAGTTGAGTGATCAAGGGTACCGGTGATATGTTGTTGATATTCCTATCAGAAATGTATAGCTTCATGGTGCCTACAGCAGGTCACCTGGTGGTTGGTGGTTTGATCCCAGTCAGTCATCCATCAGAGTATGATAGGCAGCACTTAGAAACAGTGTAGGAAAAAAGTGCTGGTGTGAATGTACATGTTGTGTAACGTGCTTTGAGTAGAAAAGTGCTATATAAGAACCAATTAATTTACCATGATCTAGTTTGAGACAATAAAATTCTGGCATTTAGTTTCATTCGCCTTTATGATGGACCCTCAGCTGTGGTCAGATACCCCAAATGCCCACTGAATAATCCACCCAGGTTCTTCTTTCTGAAAGCTTTGAGCGACTGTGCTTTTTGAGTTTAGTGGTTTGAGTTTAGGTTGCCTGCTCTTCTTGTTTTCAGCCCACCTCGGGTCATACACCTGAGATGAACATGATCCTTCCAAATCATCCCAAACCACATCTTCCCCAAATAAAAGACACAAAAGCAGCCTGGGAGAACCATCATTCCTTAAACTCCGGCTCTGAGGGCCTGACCCCGGCAAACACAAAGAAGATGAAGAAGTAAATCATGAAAAGAATGTCATAAGAAGCAATAATAATTTTGTGAAACAAAATTGCAGAAAGCCTCAATTAATAGAAAAAATTCATAAGAATGCATGAAATTTAATGCCCCTCACCGCTCCCCCATGCTCAAGTCAACCCTATGCCAGTGTGTATGTATATTTATATGACTGGTTTTATTATGACCCTAATAAAACCAACAAGCCAAAACATGTTGGTCGAGCATGGGAGACGAAAAACAGCTTTGACAGGAAATAAAATGAAAAGCAAATGAAATGCAAAGCATTGTTTAATTAGGGGTCACTAATCATTTGCCTCACATGCTGAAACAGTGGAAAGTAGGGCAACACTGATGATGATACACATTCATCGGCACACACACAAACAGTGATAGTGAGACTCTGCAGTCTTACATAACCTGGATCATTACATCACACTTACAGCAGAATCGCTTTGTCATTGCATGTGTGTGTGCGGTGACAGGGTTCCTCTGTCACTGTTAACCTCTTCTCCTGAGTAATAATTTGTTTTGCCTCAGCAGCAGCAGGGTGTCATTGTTTAACTGGCTCAAATGAAGCTAACAGCCTCCAGCCGTGTTTCATCACATCAGCGGACTCCTGGCTCTGCTTTCAGTGGTTGCTGGTTTATATCCTGACACTTGTGTGCCTTTGAACACACTTACTTATGTGACTGCTGCACTGAAACTGGAATTTGCTGTGTGCAAAAGTGATTTAAGGGTAACTCAAGGTTTAAAAGATGATGTGTTTGATTGATGTGTCTGCTAATTCAGCCTGACAGCGGCCTCTGTGTGTTTGAATGTGCGTGCAGGATGCTGCAGAGGAGTACTGTTCCCTCATCTGTCAGATGTTCCAGATCATTTATGGCCATCAGACCATCGAATGTGTTGACAGGGCGGGCTTTCACTACACCATGCCGGACCGCTATTGGTTGGAAAGGAGTAAGTAATCTCCTGTACTGTATATGTACCCATCTCCCCATAAATTTGCTAATTCTCTTACTCCCCAGAGGATGAACCATTAAGATTTTAATCACCGTTTTCAGGATTTGAGTAAAACATAATTAGTACTGTTTTATTTGCTTTTTTCTTTTGGTTACGTTTTGAATTTATTGATAAACACTGCAGCCTCTGTGGAGATTTAAAGGCTAACTACCGTCTTGGGCAGGTGAATAGTAGAAAGCTTATTAAATGCTTCTTTGTCTCTGCACAGGTGACAGCTGTCTGACGGACATGTCTTACAGTTATGATCCAGAGTTTAGCTGCTGCAGCTCATAGTAAGTAACGTGCTGCACCACTGTTTCTGTGAGACAGAGTGATTTAACCTCACAAAGTCAAAAAGTTTTAAAAAACAACTTTTACCAGGTAAAATATTCACACTCCTGCAGTTAAAGTTTTTAGTCGTGATTATCACACAGTTTTCAGCAGGTCTGGGTTTTTTACGAGAGGTTTTATTCTGATGTCCTGAATACAAACCGAACAATGACAAACTGATGACCTGCCCAGGATGTACCCCACCTGTCGGCCTGTGAGGGCTGAGGTGGACGCCATCGTCCCTGTGACCCTGAACTGGATAAGTGGTGCAGAAAATAAATGGTTTAAATAGTTTAAATATGAAAAAAAAACATTGTATTTTGGTATTTATATTTAAATTCCCTTCATCCAGCATGCATTCTTATAGCACTTTATTCTTTATAGATTAAGTAGGGGAGACCGGGGATAGTTGTAACATTTTTGACATTTCTGTCTGTAACTTGGAGCTCTTTTAAGGTAGTGGATTCAAAATGTAATGCAAAGTATTTACATGTCTCTGCTATTAAATAGTGCAGCTATTTTCTCTGCAGCACAGTTACTCATTGCATGGTATGGTCTCAAACACAAAGAGTGAAATGTTACAATTAACCCCATAGTCTGGGTTAGTTGTAACATATCCTGGGGTGAAATGTAACACAATGAAATAAGGGTACTGACAAAACATTAACATGTAATCTTTGTTTATTCAACACATGAATGCACTTAGAGCCATTTATGTAGCTGTGTGTGTGTGACAGAATGCATAAATCTAGCTTTTGAACATATTCCAACCCCCCAAAAAGACAAATTATGGAATTTTCTGCAACTGAATATTTCATTAATTTTGGTTGGTCTTCCTTGAGTTTGGCCTCATTGGCTCAGTGGGCATTATAACCTACAACTCTTGCACCAATTTTTAACATAACAATGAAGCTGAAAAAATGTAGTTGCTCACCAGCATCGCAATTCCATTACTTTTTATCATGGCTTACCTTGGTGTGGTTTGCAAAGTGCTTCAGAAAGATGAGGAAATCTGTTTCTTGCACCCATCCTGATTTATTTTCACTATCAATACTTCCTACTGGTCCATCTCTGACACAGTGGTCTGCATAATGTATGTGTGGGAACACAAACAGTGGTTGTGTTGCCAATGGCATTAACAAAGGTGACCAGTGAACCTCTCTCTGCTGATGTCGTTGCCCCAACTTGTTTAATATAAGTTAAAGTAATAGTGTGGTAAGTTGTAACATCTACATTATTCTTACAACTAACCCAGACTGTTGCTGTTACAACTGACCCAGACTCCTATAGCCATGAACTAGCTAACATTACAGCCAACGGCTAAAACATTAGCACTAAAGACCTACACAGAATATATCCCCATAGACATACAAATAACATCATTTAAGTTTGATGAGTTTAACTGCAAAGCAGATAATGCTATTAGAAATTGAAATAAAGTAGAAAAACTTACTTTTGGCATACAAATTACTTTTTTTTTCGTGTTAAATTGTCTGTGTTTGACAAAATGTGCTGATTTTTCACATGTGATAGCAAAACTGAATTGGGCATGCACAGGATGAATCACATCATTTGAAACTTAGCCCTGATTGGAGAAATTGGAAGTGTTACAACTGACCCACGTTACAACTATCCCCGGTCTCCCCTACTTTATGTCAAACGTACATGGATGGATGCAGTTGGAGCAGTATTTGGGGTTCATTGTCTTGAGGACTCTTTGCTATGTGGACTACCAGTTATAAGCCTTGTAATGTTGAATGGTACTGTGTTGGTTTAGAATGTCTAACATGAAAATAAATAAAAAAAACATTTTACTGTCAACTCCATTAAAAGCCCTGATAGCTAAATTAATTTAATGAGCTAGAATCCCGTAAGAATTATGCTTTATAGACACTAAGTTTTATAAATAGCTACTATGAAAGAATGGTTATTAGATGCTTTGGTGTGAACTATAACTGGCACAGAAGCATCGCATCAACTCAGTGAACAATTGGCAGCTTATCAGGAGCTGCTGTGATGTGATTATTGTCTATCAGTAATCCTCTCCCTCTCTCGCTCGCTCGCTCTTCTTCTGTCTTTCAGTGATGGTTCCCAAGATGCCTTCGATCTCTACTACAGCGAGACATACAGCGAGAGTTCATCCATCTCTCTGCAGGACTCCCATCGTAGTCTGGCATCAGTCAGTGATGCAGGAGACAGTAACCCTGGCCTGCTGCTCATGCAGGAGTACATGATCACTGTGAGTGTTTGTAGTGACGACTGTTCAACTCTCACCCACAGCAGGTGAAACTGGCTCTTCATAGTGGAAAAGATTTATATAGTTTGAATTTGGTTAGCATTGCACCGCACAACACCATATAAGCTAATAAAACTTTTGAATGTAAAGTCTGAATATTGTAATAAAATAATTGTGTTTGCACAAGTCAAACAGATTCTCCTGTTCATACACGGATGTGCTGCATACAGACAGGACAGTGTGTGGATATCATTCCTCTATATCATTACAGTGTGTAAGCAGATAAGTGACAGATCATTTTTAGAGCAATGAAACTAGATGTAAAATTATTAACAAAGTACTTAGAAGAGGTCGTGATTACGCTGCATAATTGGCACAAATGGGAAAATTCACCGAACAAGAAATGTTATCTGATTGATTGTTTGCATCATCATCTTAGTCTCCTTTTATGTGTGTGTGTAGCTGCGTAACAAGCTGGCTCCAGTGGAGTTGCAGAAGTTTGCGGTGTTGCTGAGAGAATACAGACTGGGATCAAACATTGACTACTTCTGCTCTGAGTTGCTGCAACTGTACGGAGACAACCGCAAGTTCCTGCTGCTGGGTGAGAGATGTACAGATAGAGTGGAACAGAGAGAGAGAGAGCTCGTTAACTTACTGAAACCCTGCGGCATACCACAACCTACTATCCATACTATACTTGTGGTAGTGTTGCAGGGGAAGGAGAGTCTGTATATTCATGTGTGTGTGTGTGTGTGTGTGTGTGCATGTGTGAGTACTCTTGGTGTGTGTTTACTGCAGTGTGCGTAAACCACAGCTTCCTGTTTCTGAGTGAGAGAGAAAGGAGGATTGTATGGTGTTTTCCTCCACACACCCTGTTAATCCTCAGCGTGCTGTATAATCATCATTATGAAAGATTTAGTGGTGGCGGAAAAAGAAACCCAACAAAATGAAAACTGGCTGAGGAGTCGTCACGCCTGCATTTTAAATAACGTAGAAAAGCTGTTTCTATTGAACTCTACTGTGTTTAATATTAATAAATAGTTATTAACTATTAATAGTATGAATTATTTGCAGGAGTTTATGAATTTAAGACAACATCTAAAAGATCATTTACTTGTGTATCTGATACATCTTTGCATAAAAAATAGAGTAAATTCAGATCCTGAAATGAACTCTGCTCTTCTACATCCATTAAAACATGCAAAGAAAAGTAAAATATAATGGAGCTACAGTTAGGTCCATAATTTGTTGGACAGACTTTAATTTTGATTAAACAATTGATTGAAGTGCAGACATTCAGCTTTAATTCAGGAGGTTAAACAAAAGTTTTGCACTTACTCTTTAGGAGTTCTGGAGAGTTTTTATACACAGTAATAATTTAAAAAAATATAAAGATTACTTTTAATATGAAAATCTGATGCTGTGGGCGTAAAGAGCTCATGCCGGGTGTCCAGCACGGTGGTGGAGGGGTGATGATTTCTGCCTCTTTTTGCAGTCATTGAATCAACCATGAACTCCTCTCTGTATAACAAAGTATTCTCGAGCCATCTGTCTGACAGCTTAAGCTTGGCCAAAACTGGGTCATGCAACAGGATTAGAAGTTTGAAGTAATGAAGTACAAATACTTCATTACTGTACGTAGTACAGAATTTCCCAGTAGCTGTGGTTTACTTGAGTATTTTTTTTTTTTAAATATTTTGACAACTTATTACTTTTACTTCTTACATTTTAACACAAACATCTCTGCTTTCTAGTCCTAACATTTTCAAAATAGACTTGTTAGTTTGGATTTAAGAGATCTGAGGGGAGTTATTATTTCCCATTACTTTGCGCCTTCAACCATCAAACATTATGTGTTGCTGAATTGTATTTTTGTGCAACCTAGTGTGTCTTTCAGGCTTACTCAAAGGTTGCATCAAAAAGCTGACAGTGTAGTGCATGCTACGTTGGTTAGTTTGCAGTTCTGTGGTGAAGATTACAATAATGCACTATGTTGGACTGATGCAATACAGGGTGTGGTGCTCACAGTCAGTGTAACAAGGAAACATGCATCAGCTTAAACTTAAGCTAGGCCAAGATTCTGACATGCAGTACTGCACAATGGCACTGTGGTTAGTATTAAAGGTTCAAAGGTAGAACTTCTTTCTTTCCAGGTGCTCCACCTTTCTCCCAAAAGATTTTTGGAATTTTAATTGGTGATTGTAAAAACTTATAATCCCGCAATGAAACTGTGAGAACATTAAAATAATTAAATAAGAATGACATAAATTTGCAGGATTGTAACTGCAAAGCATGTGAAAAAGGTTATCATGAAACACTTTTAGAATGTTTTTGAAGATTGTTATCTAATTGTTAGAGAATGTTTTGGGAACAAAGTAACAATTTCCTGCTGAAACATTACAAAAACCCTGAATTCTAATGTCCTCAGAAGGTTTGTAGACCAAAGACAGATTCCAGCCACCATTTAGCTGCCTTTGCTCTGTAAAAACCAAAGAAATCCAAAAATTTGTAATATTTTAATAAATAATAATTTGCCAGCACACTACATTAAAAGAAAACTGCTGTATTTTGACATATTTTGTAGTTTGTATATTGTGTTTCCTCAGAGTCTGTCATTTTATTGTTTGTCCTTCGTGTTCCAGGTATGCGTCCATTTATCCCAGACAAGGATGTCGGGGCATTTGAGAGTTTCCTGGAAAGCATTGGGATCCGGGAGGGCGGGATTTTAACCGACAGCTTTGGACGTATCAAACGCAGCATGAGCAACATGTCTGCCACCGCTGTGAGAGGGTATGTAGATGTGATAGTGTAGACTGATATGATCTCAACACATGCTTTTATAATATAAAATTACAGTCAAAACATAAATGTGAGTTTTTCAGACCTTTTCTGTTTGTTTTCTGTTTTTCCCAGCAGGTATGATAATTGCTCTCTAGCTTCAGGATCTCAGGAATTCAACCGACGTATCACCGACATCACCCATGACATCGAAGCACTCGGTTTCCAGGACACGCACGATGACATTGAGGAGGAAGACTACTACCTCTGATGGAGCGACAAACCGAAGGAATTTAGACAGCGTTTTAACTGTGACCCCGCCCTGCTGCCTCATAGCAAGCTCAACACATCCACAGACTGTAAATATAAATAGTCTGACAGTACTGGCCTTTTTTATTTTCATGTTTTCGATTGAAATTCAAGCTCTGAGGCAGAAAAAAAGAAATGCGCAGTTTGTGAACTGAAATCCTTCATTCAGAATAAGAAGCTTAACGATTAATAATTTTATTATTATTTTTCCTTTAAATTTTGTTTGGCACTAATGTGTTTTCAACCAATGGAGTGTGCTTCCTTGCAAAACAATGCACATAGCCACTGTCTGGTTTTGAAATCTTCATTTTGAAGCACAAGTGACACATATTTCAATAAAAGAGTCAAGTACAAGCACAAATACATTATATTAAGACATAATCACAAAGGCTAAAGGTGTGAGCATGTGCATTGTGTGTTTTTATTTTTACATGTTCAATAACTTGACAAGAAATACCTAAATAAAACATAAAAGTAATGAAACATCATTTGTGTTGCCCTGTGAAAGTTTAGATGGAAAATCAAAATGGAAACAAAAAATTGAATTAATTTTTTTCCTTTTTTTTAAAAAAAAAAATGTGATATTTAGCATTAAATCATATCAGTCACCATTCTTTACACAAAGAGACTGTAGTATTATCTTCTGATGGGAGTGTAATATCCACATGTCACCACACGGAGGCATGGCAGGATTCAAAAAGAAAAAACTTGATTTACATCACTGGATCTCAAATAGATAGAAACAGATAGATTTGTCTCCCTCCCAATGGTGCATTGACCCATTATCATGGCAGCAGCATCATGACCTTCCCATGGTACACTGCTTCTCTCCCCTCCAGCCCTCTATGCCAGCCTCACTTAGCATCAGAGCCCAAGAGAGTCAGTACACCCATGAGCCTCACCCGAGTCACTTAGTCTCATTATGTAAGAGAACAAAGCTGCCTGCATTTATTTGTAACTTTATTTTCATCAGAAGCGATACACAGTCCTCTAAATGCATCATCGTTAGCCAAAAGGCTGGTTTTAATCTCTTGAGAATGAACAAATGGAAGAGAGGCGCTGCGAACGGCTCTGCAGAAAAGTGCTTTAAAAATATGAATTCATGGAGAGTACTGGGTGTTACAGAAGCAGAGAGGAGAAAATGGGTGAGCTAGAGATTTTTACAGTTTTCCATTTAATATCGAAAAACACCACAAAATACCTTGTGACTAAGCTTTTTCACACTTTACAAAACTGACAAATAATGAAAGGCTTTCTTTTCTGTTCATGTAAGCTTTTCCAGGCTCATTCTTCATTTTCCAGTTACTTCTTGACCCACATCTAAAGTCAGAGGTCGAGATTACAGTTTTTGTGTCTTGAAACTTAATTTGGCAAGCGAAGATGATACCAGGAAAAGCAATTAGATAATGTTCAGTTCTATTATGAGAACTGAAGATAAATTATGTTGAGCTAAGCCTGTAGGAAATAATTGCAAGGCAAAGCAAAGTATGTGTGTGTGTGTGTGTGTGTGTGTGTGTGTGTGTGTGTGTGTGTGTGTGTGTGTGTAGCATTGTATAAATTCAATCCTCATCATCAGATTACAACTCTGTAATCTCTGGAATCATCCATGTGGTAACGTTTACTAACATATCATAATGTCATCTTTCTTTCTACACACACACACACACACACACACACACACACACACACACACACACACACACACACACACACACACACACAGGGAGAAAATCCCTCTTTCACTGCTTGTCATATGAAGCACTGGGTAATCCTGTGTTCATGCTTTCCTATACTATCACAAAATCCCCCAAATCCAAAAGATGGGTTTAAGTTTTTGTTAGTAACTAAATTTGCTGGCTTTTAAAAAAAAAAAAAAAAAAAACATTTCGTATTAAATTATTAATTTAAAGGCCCAATTTATTATTCGATTTTGAAATAGCTGTTTTATCTATTTGCCTTATTTAAACTAAATATGTGCAACTTCGATGATATTGCATTATATTTAAAATGTTAACCCCCCCCCCCCCAAAAAAATACCTGTGTATTGTGTTGAAGAAATATCAATATTAAAGTTACATTTCAAAGTTACTTTTATCTAATCCACACATTTACGGACATGCTCTTTAATATTTGGTTAAATTCCCTCCAGCAGATGCTTTTGGTAGCCATCAACAAGCTTCTGGAATAATTCCAGCTTTATATTTAAACACTCTCCCTGATGGACTTTATTTAAATTGGTTGATTTGGTGGATTTTAGAGTTCGGAAATTTAAAATAGAGCTGAATTCTGGGATTTGGAAGTCCATCCCAGTCCATCTCATTGTTCTGCTGGAACACTTTATCCAAGTTTTAACTGTCTAACTAAGGTTGCCATCTTTTTTTATTATTTCATCCTTTTTGTGCAGTGCATCAGTGACACTGGTGGCTAAAGAGCTGACAGCTGGTACAGTGTTCTTAGGTTTGAAAGTCTCACCCTGACTCCTCTAAACATACATTGTGTCATGGTGGCCAAATATTTCCACATTTGTCCCATCTGACCATAAAACCTTTCTCCAGAGAACATTTAGCTTGTCCATGCGGGTGGCTGAAAATCTGGATTACCTCTAACCAGTTTTCACTCATCTGATGGTGACACTTTAGATCTTCTTTCAGACCTCTGCAAATTGGTGACACATCTGAATATGTTGTATTTTGTGTACTTGTTAAAACTGATGATCTGCAGTTGTTTATGAATGGCTTCAGAAGACCTTCAAACGTATATACATCTACAATTCTGTTAGATCTTCACTGAAATAATTTTATAATAATAATATTTTTATTATACAAACATCTTAAATTGCTGTATGGCTGAAAATAAAGTATAGCTTAATAAGGTTCATATTTATTTTTGATTTTACTTTAAAAATGCAGTAAGGTGATCTGGTGGCTCTAGTTTGCTGCTGAAGGAGTTTTGCTGTATAATTTTGAGCCACTTGTCCCGTAGAAGGAAAGTACTCTGTAAATCAATGCAAAACTGTTCACCTTTATGATGAAAGATCTCTGTCCTGATGTGGTCCATTCCAGGATAACAGTGTCTCGATCTATATGGAATGAGCCATCACAGAACAGTTTGACAAGCAAGAAAAGGATGCGAATTATCAGCTAAGGCCTTCATTGTAATCATATCTCAACCCAGCTGAAGACCTAAGGAAGATTTTAAACATATTCCACAAAACTCACCACCAGCATCTTGACTCTTACATTGTTTTATTTCCATTAGTCCTAAGAATGCAAAGACAGTCAATTCCAAAACCCACTGAAGTACTCGTGGCACACATTAAAACCCTGTATATTAGTTCTTTTATTTATCACCTTTTTGTGCAGACACATAAGAATAGAAATCACACTTTAAAGGAGAGACTGAAAAACAATGCTGTACACTGCAGTTTAGTGCACGCCCTATCATAAACAAACTTACAGCATATTTTGGTCTTTGTTGCAAGCTCTAATGTGAAGCTTTAGAGTTTCGCATAATTGTTTTTGTCTTTTCTATTTGCTGTAGTTGAGGCCCCGTCTGTTCCATCTGTTCCACGTAAGCAAAACCATGCACCTTAATACATAACATGACATCATGCAATTGCAATAAGAATTTCCAGTGAAATCGAGCTGAGTTAAAATGACATCAGCTTTGGATCTCCATCCTGTTATTGTTCTAACTCAGCTGGAAGGTCAGTTGCAGTTCATCGGTTGCTCTGCAGATGTAGGGGATCAGGAGGGTTAGTGTACGATGACAAACTCCAAGCCTGCGAGGATTACAGTGTCCTGTGCCCTACAGGTTATATTTAGCAGGGTACCAGTCATGCTTCACAGTGTGGTTGTCCTGCGACACCAACCAAGTTCACTTAGCCCAGTCGTGGTGTCACTGCAGGGATCAGTGCAAAGAAAATCCACTGAGGTTTCATAACAAAGTGCCAACAGCCAATCAAAGCTGCAGTCAGGCAACACTGCACTGACAGCTCAGTTAGTGCCTCAGCAGCCCTCATACTGTGCAGTGATGTGTAGAAAAATTACATAGATGCTGCAGGAAACAATGATGTTACCTAAAAGAAAAAAAGCAAGCACAAAAAAGAGAGGGGAGAAATTAAATTGAAGAAATTAAAACATCAAAATCCTGCTTTTAATTGTACAAATATTTGTTGTTTTTTGGGATTGTAACAAGGGTTACAGATGTACTTTTTATTTTATAGGTTATTTAACATGAACAAAGCAGAATTTACAATTAATTAATGTAGTTTAATTATGCTAAGATAAATACTTGATCATTGCAAACAGACCTTAAGAAGTAACTTAATTACTTTAGGAACTTTTTTAACCCAGCATATACAACTAATGTCTCAAAAAAATGCAAACTCTATTGTTATTATTGTTGTTTTGCAGTTGTACATCAAGCCTTTTATGGCCAGTATGTCACATTATTAACCAACAGTATGTTGTTGTTTACAGCGTGCCTCAATACGTCATTACGTATTCCCCCAGCTGGACCAATGAGAGCGCAGGAGGGCGTAAAGCGGTCTGGCGCCGGGTAAAAGGGATTTGACAGTTGCAGGTCTCTAGCTGATCCTTCAGTTGACTTCCTCAGTGGGGTCGAGACAGAGACGATGGCGGCGGCTGCCTGCAGCCAGCACACCGCTGTCACTACCGCCACCGTTAGTGGCAAAAAACCGCATGCTAACAGAGAACATAGCCGGAGGAACCGTGAGAACTCTCGACGGAGACAAGCGGCTCTTTTGTTTCTCAGTAACATCTCCCTGGACGGACGGCCGGTCCAGAGTAATTCTGCTGAAAATCAAGGAACCCGCCACCACAAACACAACGACTCGGAGGGAGCAGACTCCAGCTCTGCGGCGGGGGCTGCAGCCGGTTTGTGTCCGGATAACAACAACAGTAGTAGCTACGGGACATTCTCTAATGTACCAGCTTCCGTAAGCAGCGGGACAGCCACTCATTCCGCGGCACCGAGAACGGGACTCACCACCGTGCCGCCGATTCTCGTCCTGCCGTCGGACACGGGCTTCAACGATGTGGGGAGCACCGAGGTGTTGCTGGAGTGTCGCAGAGGCTCGTTTCCTTCCTCCGGTAACAGTAACCTGCTCTCGGCGTCCCCGTCCAACACCAGCCTGCTGCCGTCGCCGGTGGGACCGCGGAAGTCGTCCACTTTGCTGTCGGTTCAAAGCTGTAACTCGGTGTCCTCAGAGCCGCGACAAAGGTGAGATATATACGGCGGCGTTTCTGTTCTCTAATCGGGTGAGCGGTGTCATCTGAGCCTGGCTTTCAAGCTTGAATTTGCATGTTTGTCGTCGGTTTTCCCCTTTAAACAACACCTGAAAGTTAACAGGGGAGACCAGCTCGGCAGGTAGACTGTAGCCGGAGTTATTTAGTTTGACTTTGACTCGAAAGTCGTTCTTGTTCACAAACGGAGGCACTGACATTTCATGCTGAATGTGAGCTGGTGATCCCAGAGTTGATGTGTGAGTTCAGCTACGTTTGCTCCGGTCCACTCACTCCTCAGGCATTTAAGGACGTTTTAGAACGTGTCAGCGGTCACGATGCAACAAATTCACGGTTAGTGTTGCTGCCTGGAGGTAACAGTGAAGTCAGAGCAAGAGCTGTGTACATGACTCATAGCAGTTGAATTTGGGACGCAAACTACTGAAAACCCAAGACCACCAGCATTTAATGACATCAGACTTACGCTTGCATTTTTTTTCATTTAGTGGCGTAATATCCTTTCCTAGAAGAAACAAGACATGTGGTAACAAGTTCATTTCCAGTGTTGTTTATGTCTTACTAGGTTGCATTGCGTGGGAAACAGCTGGCATTTAAAAACGAGCTTTTGTTCTTATTTTGTTTCCTATTTTTGGTTTCTGTCTAATTTAGTTTCAGTTAGTTACCAGAGTAACAGTGTAAGGTTTCGTCTTTTTAACTATTCCAACATAGGTGGTAACAAACTCTTGAATCACTCTCGTGCAGGCATCCCAGTTAGGACACCCAAGAGTGAGCAACACAGATAATAAACAAAACAAATTGAAAGTTGATAACCTATAAAAGACCTATAAATAAAATGTCTTTTAAGAAGCGATTTAAAGAAGGTTACTGACTTCTTGACCCTTATCTCCCCAGGCAGGTAGTTACAAAGCCGAAGGGTTCTAATGGAAAAGGCATGATCACCTTTAGATTTAAGTCTGGATTGTAAGGGTGGTGCTGTAGTGTAGCCTGTGCCTAGACCCAGATCTGTGGTTTAAATGGGATGGCAAAATCTTAAAATCAATTCTAAAATGTGCAAGAAGCCAAGACTTGAGTGATGTGTTGCTAAAACCAGGAAAAAACTGCACTGCTGCATTCTGAACTAATCAAAGGTGTGAGAGTAACCTGTTGAAGATGCTACAATCAAGCCTGGAGGTCTTAGTGTGAAAGTACTGTTTTTATTCTCAAGATGGTCGTTTTGTTTTTGTTTGTTTTTTTTGATGTGTTGTTCACCAGGTTTTATGGCCAGGTTTATCTGTTTGTTGCTTCCTTGAGAAGGTTATGTTTTTGGTAGGGTTTGTGTGCGTGTTTTTCAGTCTGTAAACATGGCTCGAAAAGTATTGATTGAATTCTGATAAAACTTTGTAGAGGTGTAGAGTGGGGACATATCAGCATTCAATTAAAATTTGTCTTCAAAATCAGCTTGAATTGGCAGAAAATGGACAGGAAGCTTTATAACTTAGAAACTATCATTCTTACACTTGTGCTGTTTATACAGTACTTTGTTGAAATGTTGAAAATAAAGATTTACAACATCATGTCACATTTGACCTCTGACCTCAACTTCAAGGATAAAATGTAGCTATTTAAGTTGACAATAAATTTTAAGACTGACAAGAACATGTTGGCACGGGATACGTTTTGAGTCTAGTTGAATAATTTTATTATGACATTGTTATGTACACTACAGTAACATGTATTTAGATGGTTATAAACTAACAATTTGAATACTTGTATAATGTATCTGAATACGTATTACTTTTTGGAAAACAGGCCAAATAAAAATAGCCTAAACTTTGCACTTATTTTTTACTGCACAATAAACTTCTTAAAGTACATTTTAAAACGAACAACAAAAACAAAATGAATATATACAAAGTACAAAACAATTTCCTTAAAATTAAATCGTGTACTAAGAGTGCGCCGCCTTGACGAAGGTTTGTCTTGAGTGCTTCTTGTTTATCCTTGCATTTTGGGTGTAGCGACTCAAATATGGCCTAAAAGAGAACCTTGTGGTACACCATAGGTGAACAAACTGTACAAGATAAATTACTTGCATTGAGAAAGTTTATTTAAGATAAAATTAAACCAAATAAGTGCACTTTCCTCATGCAGACCTATGCTTTAAGTTGATCTACTACTTGAAAAGAATGAAGATGGTCAGTGGATAGCTTCAAGAGGACCTGCATTGTGTAACGTGCTAAAGTGTAATTAGCAAGAATTTTCTTAGTGTGTTGACAAATTTTACTCTATTAGCAAATCCTAAAGCTAAAGTCATTTCCTTTATACACTACCAGTCAAAAGTTTTAGAACACCCCAATTTTCTAGTTATTGCAATTCAACTCGTTCAAGTCCAATGAATACCTTGAAATGGTGCAACGATGAGCTGTGAACTGCCAGAGGTTTAAAAAAAAAGGTAAGGTTACCCAAAACTGAAAAATAATGTACATTTTAGAATTATACAAAAAGGCCTTTTTCAGGAACCGCAAAATGGGTTAACACCTTAAAGCTGTTCTGCAGCAATGGAGGTGGATCGCGCTTTGAAAGCGGGTGCTACTAATTCCTAATTTCTGGATTACTTACAAGCCCCCCTCTCTGCATAAAAGCAGTGTTGGTACACACTAGAGCTGGGCGATATATCGAGTTTTTAAAAAAAAAATCGATATATTTTTATACGAGTTATAAGATGTGACAATATCCTTTATATCGATATAGTCTATGTTACGTTATAATTATAGTTGCGGAGCCGCAAGTTTGCCTCTCTTTCGTCCACTTTTGTCTTTACGCAACGTTACTCGACCTCGCCTCTCTCCTTCACTGACTGAACACAACTCCCCCTCCTCCCCCATCGCTTCACCTGCAGGCAGCGACAAGATGGACACGGCAAATCTCCGTTAACGAGTTACTGCGCATCCCCCCGTGCGTGGGGCTGGACGCCGTCAACGTGTTAACGAGCTAACCACGCTGCCTAAAATCCTTTCATTCTCTCAAAAGTTGACTGCGCGCCTTATGTATGAATTCTGGTTGTGCTTGATGACCGCGAAACGATTTTATGTGATACACAGCGCTCAGCAATCTGTCAAAAAATGTTTTTGTATGACTTTGGTAAGCTACGGAGCTGCACCGCTTGATGGATTGTTGGAGCATTACGGCTACCGTAGTCTGGAGCCTCGCGGAGTGATACGTACTGTGCTTCAAGGTAATATTACCGTATTGTGTGTGTATAAGGACCATAAATGGCACCTGTTCAGAGACATGGTTATGCAGCTGATTTCAAACTCCAGGCTGTCAGTCACGCAGTAGAAGTTCAGAATAAAGCAGCTGTGAAATCTGTCTTTTTGTTATTATGCTCAGCGTCTTTTAGGCTACGTTCACACTGCAGGTCTTAATGCTCAATTCCGATTTTTTGATCAAATTCGATTTTTTGTCTGCTTGTTCACACTACAAATGAAATGCAGCAGCAAACGCGCTCTAGTGTGAACGATCAAAGCGGCCCGCATGCGCAAAAGAAGACGTCACACACAACTCGCTGTGTTTAGACCCAGACCAAACAGTATTGTTTGACTGATGGCCCTCAATATAAAGACTTCGGACTTTACGTTTCCCAATTTTTGCTTTAAGTTATTTTGTTATTTACATAATAATGTGAATAACCTAATAATTATCCTTATTGCTGTTTTAGAGGAGCGGTGCTTCAAAGGATAGTTGCAGATTTCTGTCAGAATTTGCAGATTATACAGTACAAATAAAATGTTCACGTTGTCTTCCCAACAGTTTCACTGACATCTACACTGGATGGACAGGAAGCGTTCGCGATGTCTTCTCGGGCGCTTCTCCGGCGCTGATAATTGGCGTCTGTCTTGTGTCAGTGACGTAAAAGACGGATTTAATGCGACATGACCGTTCAAACAGCAGTCGCTTTCTAAAACATCGGATATGTATTCGTACCACATACGAAAGTGACCCTTCCTTCACCATCAAAAGGCGCTCAGAAACTGGGGCAAACTCTGACAGGAAGAGGTCTTGCAGACCCAAAGCTAGGTAGCTCACAGGACAACAGCTTCAAGCACAGCTTTTAATAGTGGTCGTAATGTGCAAGTCTCAGTTTCAGCTGTGAAGAGAAGACTTTGAGCTGCAGGTTTGACACAATGAGTTGCAGCAATAAAGCCATTGCTAAGACGTCAGAAGAAGACAAAGAGGCTGTTATGGATTGATGAATCAAAATTTGAAATCTTCGGTTCATCATGCAGGGTCTTTGTTGGCTGTTTTGCTGGATCCAGGGTCGGTGACTTGCACAGAGTGGGAGGCACCCTGAACGAAAATGCGCCAAATGTGGCTACTTTGATGAGCCAAAGGTTTAGAATAGATTTTGGTCTATAAAATGATTCCATCATTTCTTTTTTAACTCCAATTGCATATTTGTATTATGCGTTTTTCAGAGTGCAATGAGACGTTAAACTGCATAATTTTCAATAAAAACTGGAAAAATTGGGCTGTTCCAAAATTTTTGACTGGTAATGTACTCTTTATTTTGTTTTATTTGTTGGTTTTTATTTATTTTTAGAGTTTTAGTTTTAAATGTTTATTTTTTATTTTTCACTTGGCTGTATCTTCTCACCCCTGGCTCGTTTTAGTTGACTCAGATAACTGTGGTAGCCAGCTGTAGAAGCCAGCGGCTTTGTAGGCAGGATATGAACCCAGAAACGGTTAAAACCACCAACAGACATGCCGAAGACGAGCTGCTTTCTGTACCACAGTAACCCCCAGTCGGTTTCAGTGAGATGTTTACTGCTCTACTTATGTTTCTCTTCCTGAAAGAGGGGGAAATTCAGACATGTCTACAAACACAGATGAAAATGAGCTGGATAAAAACAAAGATGCAGCAGCAATGAAAGTGAGGGATGAATTTCTTAATATAAAGCCTGTGTTTTTTATTTATTTAATTTTTTCTTGAGTGACAGGGAGTTTTTGTGTTTATGATGCATTCTCACCTGGCAGCGGTTCATACGCGCTGATCCTGCGTGAGTGCTGATGGATGGATCAGCATCGTCATCATGTTGGCAGTGCTTCAAACCCAGAGAATGCCAGCCATGCAGCGATAAACACCGCTTAACCTATTTACACCTAACAACAGGCTGGGAAATTACCAGCAGATAACAGCTCATCAGTCAGACTGCTGCACCAGCCATCAGCTGCAGCTCCTGTTGTGTGAGGATTTGATTAATTTACTGTGATGATGCACTTACAGTGCTTTATTATTTTTCCCGGCAAGTGGGCTGTCAATAATATTAATGAGTAAAATTTACACACCTAATATTGGTCTGTGATGCCAAGAATGTGCGATGTGAGGATAAACTCCATTTGATTTGATTTGACCATATTATTATCATTTTTGATGGATTGGTAGGTTCTTTGGGTCATGAAGTGTGAGGAAGTAAACAAAGGATCAAATAAAACCAAGGAAAGGAGGATAGAAAGATAGTTTTAAGTGTTTATCAGATATATTTTTAGTTTATTATTACTATTATTTATTATTATTTATCATTACTTTATTATTTATTTTAGTCTATTATTCATTGTCAGCAGTGCTGTCTTCGCCTTCTCCACACGGCTTCACACAGCCCTCCCCTCTCTAGTTGATGTTCACAACACTGAGTAGAACTCCCAGTTCAACAACACTGATGTTGGTAAAATGTACATTACAATTAAACAACTGTAAATGTCAACCTGGCCAGCACAGCGTTAACATTAGCTACCCAACAGTAGCGCTAGCCTTCTGTTACCATTAAGGTAGCAGGTCTGAATATGGGAAAGAAATGATCAGTCATGCCTGTTTGTAACTTTATATCAGCAGATATAACATTATGCATGAAATTCCCATTTTGGCATATGTGCCATATGCCATAAATATTGTATTAAGAAACGAGTGATGTTTTCATAATTAGTGCCACATTTCCAATTTTTATTTTATGTCTCATATTTTCAAGGACTCTTTGAGGCCTTTCAACCTTTGCTTTCGTCTGCAACCTTTAGCTCTATTCGTAGAACAGTGCCCCCTAACAGTGCAGCAAAGCACTAAGCTTGTTACTGTAACCATGTCTTTAAATTAGTGCAGTAATCATTTATTAATGCTGAAACACTTTCTACACTCGGGCTGTAGCGCTGCTCGCTCGCTCGCTGCAGCAGGAACCCAGTTCCCCATGTAAGTCATTAAACTTTGATCCGATTCCCACCAATAATCCACTCGCTGCTTTAGGAGGGAAACTGTTCTGGGGCTCAAAGAGCTGCTGAACATATAACAAATGTTGAGTTTCCTGTGTTGACTGGTTGCTGGGCCTGGTTTTAAACACACGCTTCTTCTCACCTAGACACTTCCTGGTGTGATGAAGTTGGCCATCATCAGACATGACCATCAGTCACGCTCTGTTTAGCCTTGAGGTTCAGTGTGTGTGAAGTGTTGCCAGCCAGCTAACCAGCTAGCCAACCACTTCATTTGCCTGCTGAGTGAACAAACAGTTTAGCTGTGAAACTGACACTCTGTTACAGAGTAAGGACACTTAGCTGTTAGGTAACACACTTTCACTGCTGGTGTTTTGATACACCTTCACTCTGTTCAAGGAGCTATTTGATATTTGATATCTGGAGGAACTTAAGCATCTTTCTTTCTTTCTGACAGTGGGTTTCCAGTCATGTGTGCATGATATTGAAGACTAGTTTTAACAGGCTTTCATGCATGGTTGGTGGGGCTGTGTATCACTGCTTGCACATGGTTTGATCCATATCTTTCACACATGATGCATATCCACAGGCCATATTTCAAAACAAGTGATTTTTGGACATATCTGAAAGAGCTTACCTAGGAGGTGTCCAGGAGGCATCTTTGTCAGATTCTGAAAACACCTTCCTTCAATGTGGAGAATCGGCGTCTGTTTTGTGTTAACCAGTAAAACAACAGCTTCACCTTCCCACTCAGCTCTCTCTTCACCAAAACATGATGGTAATACATCCACATCTCTGCAGATGCTGCTGCAGTCACTTTTTCCTGTCCTCTGCTTGTGAACGGCGGCCCGGAGATCCTTCGTGTGAACCCTTACGCACTTTTCTGCTTAAGAGCCATGACCTTAGACTTGGAGGTGCTTATTGTAATGTTTGCAGATAGGCTGGTTACAGCAAACTGGAGTTATCTGGCAGTGCACTCACTAGCACTTTTGCTTTTCTCAAACTGTCTGCTCCCACAGCTAATTTCATGCGACTGCCTGTCACTGTCGCTTTTTCCTCCGTTTCGCCGGTGTCTCCATTGTAAGTAAGTGGCAAGGTTTGTTATACTCCCACTGTACTTGGTAGTATGCAGTTTATCACACTGCAGTTGTTATATCAACAGCCGTCTGCCTGTTTTTGGTCAGGAAATGGTGCATAACAAACAAAAACAGAAGTAACAAGCAGCTTCTGAAAGCTCCGGTTTATGATGTCTATATATGTAGTGGTTGTTTTGTGATGTACATGCAATATACTTATTTTTATGTGGAAACTAAGGGTTTCTGGGGGGAAATAAAATACACAGAAAAAAATTAACATTGGGTCAGCAGTGGGCAATATCTTGAGATTATACGACGGCCTTTTAGGGCAGAATTACAGTTCATTGTCTGTATCTCAAATCTCTCCACAAATTTAGTTAAAATGATGTCACACATGGTTAGTTTTGCAATAATAATTACCACTCACACAACTCCAGCTATGCTTACTCATTTCAACAGGCTTTTGCGTTTTCGGCACACTTAATTGCGGTGTGAGAAATGGACAGAATTGGAGAAGTGCTTTGTGTAAGCTGTTTCAATGCTTGTGGTCTGCTTGTTTCTGGTTCAGCAGGTGTCCCTGTTCTGGTGTGGATGTTTGTATACAATGGCTTGCAAAAGTATTCGTATTACAAATAAATAACTGAAAAGTGGGGTGTGCGTAATTATTCAGCCCCCTTTGGTCTGAGTGCTGTCAGTTGCCCATAGACATTACCTGATGAGTGCTAATGACTAAATAGAGTGCACCTGTGTGTAATCTAATGTCAGTACAAATACAGCTGCTCTGTGACGGCCTCAGAGGTTGTCAGCAACACCACCATGAAGTCCAAAGAACACACCAGACAGGTCAGAGATAAAGTTATTGAGAAATTTAAAGCAGGCTTAGGCTACAAAAAGATTTCCCAAGCCTTGAACATCCCACGGAGCACTGTTCAAGCCATCATTCAGAAATGGAAGGAGTATGGCACAACTGTAAACCTACCAAGACAAGGCCGTCCACCTAAACTCACAGGCTGAACAAGGCTGATCAGAAATGCAGCCAAGAGGCCCATGGTGACTCTGGACGAGCTGCAGAGATCTACAGCTCAGGTGGGGGAATCTGTCCATAGGACAACTATTAGTCGTGCACTGCACAAAGTTGGCCTTTATGGAAGAGTGGCAAGAAGAAAGCCATTGTTAACAGAAAACCTTAAGAAGTCCCGTTTGCAGTTTGCCACAAGCCATGTGGGGGACACAGCAAACATGTGGAAGAAGGTGCTCTGGTCAGATGAGACCAAAATGGAACTTTTTGGCCAAAATGCAAAACGCTATGTGTGGCGGAAAACTAACACTGCACATCACTCTGAACACACCATCCCCACTGTCAAATATGGTGGTGGCAGCATCATGCTCTGGGGGTGCTTCTCTTCAGCAGGGACAGGGAAGCTGGTCAGAGTTGATGGGAAGATGGATGGAGCCAAATACAGGGCAATCTTGGACGAAAACCTCTTGGAGTCTGCAAAAGACTTGAGACTGGGGCGGAGGTTCACCTTCCAGCAGGACAACGACCCTAAACATAAAGCCAGGGCAACAATGGGATGGTTTAAAACAAAACATATCCATGTGTTAGAATGGCCCAGTCAAAGTCCAGATCTAAATCCAATCGAGAATCTGTGGCAAGATCTGAAAACTGCTGTTCACAAACGCTGTCCATCTAATCTGACTGAGCTGGAGCTGTTTTGCAAAGAAGAATGGGCAAAGATTTCAGTCTGTAGATGTGCAAAGCTGGTAGAGACATACCCTAAAAGACTGGCAGCTGTAACTGCAGCAAAAGGTGGTTCTACAAAGTATTGACTCAGGGGGCTGAATAATTACGCACACCCCACTTTGCAGTTATTTATTTGTAAATAATGTTTGGAATCATGTATGATTTTTGTTCCTCTTCTCACGTGTACACCACTTTGTATTGGTCTTTCACGTGGAATTCCAATAAAATTGATTCATGTTTGTGGCTGTAATGTGACAAAATGTGGAAAAGTTCAATACTTTTGCAAGCCACTGTATTCTTCTAGTTTCTGGATACAAACCATGTCTTTTCAGCCTGAAGGGCCCGTCTTGCATTGTTTTCACTCTGATTCGATTGTGAAATTTCTGATCAGAAACCAGCACCATGCTGGTTTCTGTTTACAAAATAAATGGCAAATTCAGGATGTGTACTGCATCCAGTGTGTGAACGTATCGTGGTTTTGATCCATGTAATTATGGGGCTGTCAGATCAGTCAACCCTACTTGGTGCTCTCCTCGTGGATCTTCTCTGTTCTTGTAGCTGTAGCTGTAATTTTGCAGTATTATGAAAATGCTTGTTGCTCTTTTATGAGTGTATGACAGATGCATGAATAAATGCATGTATGTGATATTTTGAAATTGTATGCATCAATCAGTTTTTGAATAATGCATTTACTGCACAACAGAGCACGAAAACAGTTCAGCTGATATCCATCTTCTTAGTTTTGATTATATTACATAATGGTTTTATGTTTGAGCTAGAAAATGAAACAAGATAATTCAGTTCAGAAGGCATAAAGGAGTTTTACATTTATTTATTTATTTTTTACAGTTTTATGCTTCTATTTTTGGAATTTAGGACAGTGTGATGTTTCGACTAAACTAAACCAAAACAACAGTTATTAGGACAAAGGCTGAAAGGGCGTAAAGCACGTAATCATATAATCGAATTCATGGTTAAATTTAAGCGGGCTCTAATCTAAACCTTAGGTCTTAAATTTCTTTATATCGCTCTCCAGCTGTCCTGGAAGAATTTCTCTGTCTGAAGGAGAAAAAAGGAGCCGAGACTTACAGAGGACTGACTGAGCAAAGTCACCAAAGGGTTTTTGTAGGTAATTTAAAGTGAGCGTGTCAGCCTACCAAGAATTTCGTGCTGCTGAGGAGCATTAAAAACGAGGTGATGGTGCTTTTTCATGAGGTGCTGGAGTATCCTGTCTGTGCGAGTTTGGCTGGGTGTCAGTTATGTTGTGTGGGTGCATACGTTTGCGTATCTAAAGGCCTGTCACAGTAATTATATTATCAGCACACTGCGTGATATTTGGACAGGACCTCAACCATTTTTCCTGATCTTAATGTTGCATAATGTCAAAAAAAGGTAGGTTATTATTAAATCAGTGGCATGAAATGGAATTAATGTTACAGCAATATTGTTTATAATAATTATTTTGGGGGCAAAAGATGATCCAGCATAAGGACTTATTGTGACAGGCCTAATTACCCACACATACACACACTCTTAGAGGTTCTTTGGCAGTAACAACTAAGTAGGTGTCATGTCATCGCTGAATGACTACAACTGAAGCATTTGCTTTGAAAGTCACATCAACCTGGATTTGGTTTCTAATCATTTACTTTGATAGCAGATCTACAAAATAACAAGTGCAAAGACTTTTATGTTTCACCTTTTAACGTTTGGCTCATTTTGCATGGAAAGCTGCTTTGTCACTTCGGGACTGGTTATGATTTTTTTTCTGCATTTTTCCACAAGATTCAAAAGCACTGCAGCAATTCAGCGTTGTGCTTCTACAGCAGACTCATAATGACAAAACCAGGATACACCTTACACATTTGTGTCTATTAAGTTGATGTTGCACTGATGAGGAGTTGCTACCAAATCCTTAAACTCAGCTGTGAGTTTGTCTCAGAATCAGCCTTCGTGTAGTACTTTCCACCCCTCAGCTGTAAAAGTCTAACGATATTGTCACCACCCTGCCCGGATCTCAAGGTCAAGGTCACAAGGTCTTGTCTTTTTCAGTCTTCTTCTACCTGCTGATCAGATGGGCACTAATTACGTTGAGTCAAGCCACGTTCACAGTAATCAGCCTGTGTGTGAACTTTGCAGGATTAATCACACCTGTGAGGAGTCTCATCAGTGCACGCTGCTTTTCTAGGTTACTTAACAGGATCTTGGCTGTCCTCAATTCATAGATATGAAAATTTAATGGTGATACTTCTAGGACCTCGGCAAAAGAAATTAATCCAAAGGTTAATGTCTGTGTGCCTTATCGCCTCAGCTAAATATACAGGGGAATACCCTGCATATCTGTACATGCTGTGGCTGTGTGTGGGCAAATGTCAAGTGCTTATATCTGATTGTGACCACTGCCGCTGACTCTGTTTTTAAGTACAGCCACCGCTGACATCATACTTGGTTAGTAAGTCCCATTTTGAAGCTTCAAGCTGAGCTGTTTCCATCCAGCTTTTTGAAAGCAGAGCAGGGCCAGATTTGACTGAGAAGTCCATAAATGCTGCATGTTTGTGGCTTACTGAATTGTCAGGCACATGCTGAGACACACTCGGCTTCATTCTCCTCCTTTTTGACTTGAATTAAATTAAAGTTTTGAAGGACTGTTGTGGTGAAGAGAGAGCTGAGCCGGAAAGCAAAGCTCAGGTGTGAGTTGACCTACATTTTAACCCTCACCTGTGGTCATGAACTCTGGATCGTGACTGACAGAACAAGGCTGTGGATGCAAGCAGCTGACATGAGTTTCCTCTGTAACGTGGCCTTCGAGAGAAGAACTCAAACATCCGGCGCGAGCTTGGTGGAGGAGATGAAGTTGTCTGGGCATCTGATCAGGATGCCTCCTTGATGCCTCCCTTTGGAGGTTTTCGAGGCATGCTTAGCAATTTGTTTGGCACAAACACAGTATTTTTTAGCCTTAGCAAAATACACCTGAAGACTTTTAGTTTTCTTTCCTACTTTTTTCTTCCAAGACTGACACAGCAGATCAGTTTTTTGTGCCAGGGGAAACACTAAATCTCTCCTGACCTACCTATTAGGCAGCCACTCAGTCAGGCCTCTTTGGCTGAACTTCCCCTGGAGGTTCAGGTGTTCCCTGAATGACTTCATGGAGTCACCGACATGTAATTCAGACTGACTAAAGAGGGTGGTTCCTTGTTTAAATGGAGATTTTCCACTTGTGACATCAGGCTGAAAAGACTCGCTGAGCTCATTTGCATGGATATGTTTTGGATCTTTGCATCAGTGTTCATTAAACAGTCTTTTACTGCCAGGAGTTTGTAAGCAGTTAGTGGCTGAGAAAACTGAAATAAAGAAGAGGAAGAGCCACTGAAGGTCAACACTAATCTTCTCAGTGGAACCGCATGAAAGAGTGAAGTGGTGTTCACACAAGCGCTGTTTTTCAGAAGAAGCTGTGATCTGGGTGTAATTAGCAGGACATTTCTGTTAATTTAATCACGTCCTTTTAAACCAGATCATTACCTTTTACTGGCTGTGAGACACCAATATAGATCCAGCATCACTTTAATGATGTAAAATACCAGGAACAACAGTCCTTGAATGATTAATGTGCATTTTATGACCTCAGAATTGAAAGCAGGCGTTTAAATCTCTGAACATCCCAACAGTCGCCAAATAAGTACGCCAATAAAATGGACCAATCAAACGTTTCTCTTCTGGTACTGGTACAGATTCCTTTGCTTTAGTTTGCTCCCGATACTGAGTACGAGTTTGATACCAGTGTTGGTGTTCTTGCTTTTATGTGGAAGATGTCAAGGTCGAACTTTGCAAAATAAACATGTTAACAATACATCTAATTATAGAAAGTTACTATACTTGTATTTATTAGTAACATAATACGTAACAGGGCAAAGATAAATAAAAAAAATGTATGTTAGTCATTGGCCTAATTATATATTGTACTTTTCATTTGTTCTCATTAGAACATTTCTGAAAGTTTCGCTGCCATTTATGGGCACCCACTCAAGGAAGTGGGTTGGATGAGGCACAGACGAAGAGGAGATAACATTAATGTTGCCCTGACTACAATAAAAGCTGCCTAGCATGTGTTAGGCCACACATTATGAAAATGAGAAAGCGAGGGTGAGGCTTTTAGTCATGTCAGCTCACTTGTCCAAACTTTGCGGTTAAATGAAAACCTACTCTAAACAAACAAGCAGCAGATAAGACACCTCCAAACTGTTGAGTCTTTGCTATTAGCTTCCTCCAGGCTGCTGCTGCTGAAGCGTGGTGTAGTAAAGACAGAAAAATATAACATTTAATTCAATACATCGGCCCATTATCGTTATGCAAACAGGCTTTTTGGGTCAGGATTGGACTGATATCCAAATATATTGGACAGTTACGCCCTTATTTAATTCTTTATAGCTTTTAAATGGCCATAAAAGGCACAGTCACAGCAGTCATTACAACATTAGGAAAAAGCTATGATGGGGGTCAAATGGAAGATAACTGTATCATTTTTCGAAGTCCATTCTCTTTAGGAGTTCATTGTTTTGAGTTTCTTTTTCTTCACTTTATCTTCCTGTTATTGTTTTTTTTTTTTTTTTTTTTTTTTTCTGGTCATAGTATATTTTTTGTGGTTGTTTGTATGTTGCCAGACATACATGGTGTCATGTTGCAATTCCGTGTTCCTGTTTCGTGATGCCTGTATGTGGCTCTTAACATGTAGTTATTGCATGTTAGTGTGGTGAAAGCAGTAAGGTTTAAAGACTGTTCATGCAATAAATTGGCTGGAAATTATTTAGAATAATAGAGTTTGTTTACTGTTATTTTTTTAGTCAAGTCAAGTGGCTTTATTGTCATTTAAAACATGTGCACTGGTACACTACACAGTGAAGCGAGACAACGTTCCTCCAAGACCGTGGTGCTACATATGACATATAGCAGACAATCTACGCAGGACTACATAAAGTGCAATGTGCAGAAATTGCAAAAACCCCAAAACAAAGAGAGCGCAACAACAGACAGAACAGAACGATGCAGGCACAACAGTGCAATAGAAATGTGCAAAAGACTGAGCATTTTTATTCACCTCCTTCAAGGAAAACTGAGATATGAACTAAGTGTGGTTTCAGAGAAATGTCAGAATCTGTTGAAAATCTGCTTATCAACAAAACTGAACACTTTTCATGCTAAAATAACTTTAACTACCCAAAGATAACTGTTGTTGCTTCCACCCCTACTACAGTACCCGTCTGCTTACTGTGAAGGAGATATGTTTTGTACTGTAAAAGCAAAATCTGTGTGGAATACCAGTCAGCACTCAGGCAACTGATATATTTTGGATATGTTGGATATTTTCCCTGCCTCTGTCTGCACATACCAACAGTGTTGCAGAATTTGTTGCCTGAAGGAGTAAACTTATCAGATTCAACTGGAAAACTGATTAGTACAGAGTTTGACACACACACACACACACACACACACACACACACACACACACACACACACACACACACACACACACACACACACACACACTGAACTGTGAGAACAAACAGGGGGACCTGGAATCTGGCATCATCTGTGTGTCTTACAGTGTTTGTGTTTGTCTAAACATGCACACCTGTCCAATGGAACTGAATGAAACCCCACTCCCATCCACACCCTTAGCACACGCAACACACCAACACACTTTCTCGCTTCAGTCCACACAATTTTCCAGCGCTGGAAATGACAGTAACTTTTAACCCTGTGGTAAATTATATCTTCTGCCAATTAGAAGATCAGTTTTTCCTTTCACGTTAGCCTAACTGTTCAGATGATTCTGGTACAAACTCTGAAGTCACAGATCAGAAATTTTAGAAATACTTCAGAAGAAAAACGATCCATGAAACGTGTGGGTCATTCTGCTCATTGCCTTCACTCACTGGCACTTTCACCAACTCTGCATACATTTCCCTTCATTTATCACAATGAATCATTTAGTAGGATGCTGATTGGCAGGACACTTACTTAAAAAAGGATTATTGAATGATAGGAACTATGCTAGGTGAGGCATGGTACTGACTAGTTAGCTTTATAGAGGAAGCATTTTGAATCAGCTCTTTGTGTGGGTGACTTATCTTGTAGAAGAACGAGGAAGACATCCTACACGTCTCTCATTTACCACACTCACCTATCAGTAGCTGCACAAATTACTTACTTTGACACTGAAATATGCTCCCCCAGCATCTGGGTTCTTATGTTTTTTACATCCTCTGCACCAAAAAAAATAAAACCATGTACTCTTATTTGTATTAGCATGACATAAGTCCTACCATGACTCACTCAAGCTACTTCAGAGTACTTTAAATCTTTTCTTAACAAAGTGATATGTTTTGACTTGTTACTTTGTTGTTTGCAGAAAAGGTAAAAGGTAAATTTCACACATGCCCACATATGGGGACAAATTCTTCTGCTAATAACACCATGCATACGATCTTTGTGCTTTATGTGTCATTCATGCTTAGATTAGAGGAAAGATGCTCATCAGTGCACTCGCCCACAAACCCACCGAGTCTTATCGGTCACATCCAGTTTGCAGAACTTTGTTCTCTAGAAACAGTTTAGGCTCCTCAGTAGGCTGATAAAGGGTCATTTCCTCTCACATACTTCTGCTTTACTGTTTACTTTGTGCTGTTAAAGCCTTGTTAATAATGTCAGAGTATCTAAAACAAAAAACCCCCAAAAACAACCTCAGCTTAGTTTTGTGTCTCTGAAAGTGGACCTCTTGTACTTATTTTTCTATTTTTCTCATTCATTTATTTTTGTTTCTGTGATTGTTCTGAATGTTTGTACTAAACATAGCCAACTAGTTAGGTCAGTGTATATGTAAGAAAGCTGTCAGCCAACATGTCTGGCTTCAGACTGCCCAAAATCTTAGTTTATTTTGTTTTGTAGCTGCCTGTGTTAGGATTGGGTGATTTGCTTCATAGTTTAATAATAACAACAACAACAAGGACGATGATGAAGACAACAATAACAACAACAACAATAATAATTGTTTTTGTTGTGCTCTTCACGGGTCACCTCTCCATCACAGGGAAAAATGCCCGGTGGAACAAGGTTACAGAGACGAAATAAACGAGCGTTTCTGCAGATACGATCGTGCTTTGATTTAAAAATCAATCCAGCAGTCAGAAATACACTCCTCCTGTTTTCTCTCGTTTGGCGATGATTATTATGGATCCTTATAGCTGCTACACAAACACACATGCATGAACTTACATGTATAAACTCGCCTGTGCATGCCCAGAGACGTCTGTGCTGCATGTGTCAGTTATATTTGGATGAAACAATGACTTTGCAGATTCTGTTTATTATGAATATCAGCCCGATGGCAGTAGTAATGTAATGCCTCATTGAGGATATTGGTTAAAAATCACAGCGAGTTATTGCCATAACCTTTTACCATTGCATTACAACCCTGGTCTGGTCTGCACACAGACATACTGCAGAGGGAGAATCAGTAACCAGATATTTGTTAAACACTTTAAGAAAAAACTGCTTTGATTTTGAAAGGTTTGTAAGAAGCAAGAGGACAGGAAACATTTTTTCTAGGAATCCAAAAGATAACCAAGAAATGTTACGTTTTGGGTTTTTCGAGAAAAAAAAGATGAGTGAGAGAAGAATGATAAGAAGTAAAGGAAGTTTTTGTTTTTTGGACCCGGGGGGCGATCAGGCTGAAGGCGAAGCAGAAGGCGTTTGTTAATTAAGTAATGCTGTGTGTGTGTGTGTGCGTGTGTGTGTGTGTGTGTGTGTGTGTGTTGTGTGTGTGTGTGTGTGTGTGTGTGTGTGAGACACTTTAAAGCATTCACACTCATGCAGACAAGTAAAGACAAAGTGATGGTATGAGAGCTGAGTGTTTAGAATTTCACTTGTCATTTACTTCTTTTTTTTTTTTTTTTTTTTTTTTTTTTTTTTTGACATGACCGGTCTTATTTTAGTCTGTAGTTCCTGCCTTATTCAAACCAGTTGCACTGATGCACAGCAAAGCGAATCTTTGAACGTCACCAGTGAACCTATAAAGAGAGCTTGCTGACGAGCTACATTACAGTTTGGTACAGAAGCTGCTCTACCAGTAGCCGAAAATCACTACAGAGGGTGGTGAAAGCATCAGACCACATCACTGGCATGAGGCTTCCTGCCATTCAGGACATCTATCTTCAACGGTGCCTCCGCAAAGCACACAGCATCATCAAGGACCACAGCCACCCAGCACATCAGCTGTTCTCCTCGTTACCATCTGGCAGACGCTACAGGACTCTGTCTGCTCGGACTACAAGACTTAAAAACAGTTTTTACCAGTAAACCATACGACACCTCAACCAGAAACCTTTAAACACACACACCACACTCCACAGGATGCACACAGAAGCTGTCCGACAGTTTCACAGATACACATTACACTCTACACTGGTCATTTCATTTTTACTAGTATTTAAATAAAAATAAAAACCTTTACTCCCTTTACTTACTTGGTGCGAATGTTAGCACTGCGGCAGACTTGCAACCTGTCTGGGGCGTACCCTGCCTGTCGCCCTATGACAGCTGGGATAGGCTCCAGCCCCCCACCCCCACCCGCGACCCTCAATTGGATAAGTGGAAGAGAATGGATGGAATTAGAGTGACAGATGCAGGTTTCCTAAACCTAACTACGTTAACTGACCTAACTCTAAGTGAGGTCAATCATGACATCCTTCTCTGGTTTGCGTATTTTTTAATTGTGTTGATTTAGCAGTAGATGTGCAGACATACAAACAGATGGTTCAGAGTAATGAGCTGCTTGTGGTTTGGTTCTTTCTGGCTGATATGAGATGACTTTAACAAGGTCAGTATTGGTGCATCCATATTTAAAACAAGACTTAAATAAGTTTTTTCCAACAAGAAACTATTTACAAAAATCATCTGTGCAGAGTGAGACGTACAGGAGAAATGGACGATAATAGACCTGATAATGTAGGTATCTATTATCTGTGTTGCCTTTTTAACAACTTGTTTTTCTCATGATAGGAATTTTAACTTTGTCCAAAACCAAATGTTCAAATGTTGGCTGCACCTAATTATATTTTAAATTTTAATTATGATTTTAGCTTCCAGCAAGAACAACTTTTTCCACTCCTGAGTTGATACTTGGTACTTGGGTTTGGGTATCTGCTGATGGTAAATAGTGCTCTGGCACCAGTGTGGAGTTATCATGTTTCTTCATTTTTACTTAGAGACTAGGAGTCTCATGAGTTTGTCATATAAAATGTAAAGAAACTAAGAATTAAACTGACTGAACAGATTTGCCTGTTTTGAACACCCTGGTTGAGCTTTTCCAGTCCAGATAAGACAGATATCCAATCTAAATCTTGAAAAAAAACATTTTCAGTGTGTTAAAGCACAGAATTTATAACGAGGACCATTTTAATTTTGCTGCAGTGTTTACATGTTTACATGACAGTGCAATACAAACAGTGTAACCAAAATGGATGGATAATCTTGATAAATAATCATTAAACATGAATCCAGTTGATTGTGATTGATTTTTGGGCATGACCTTGCAGCCCTATCACAGGTGAGAATGATAGGGCATTAACATTTAATCTTGTTAGAAAATTACGACCATAATTATTAAACAAAATAATTGTGATTATGATTTTTTTTTCCATAACCAAACAGCCTGCTTCCTAATTAATTAGCTTCATTAAAAATGCATTATTAGCCCTGATTGCATGTACTGATGTGGTAAACCAGTAGTGTGTCAGTTAGTGTCATTTTTCAGTTTTCATCCAGCCTCAGTTTATCACCAAAGAACACCGAATAATTGTGTCCTAGTGTTTGAGTGTATGAAGTTACTCTTAAATCTACTGTGATGAACTCAAGTGTAATATTAGAATGAAGGCAGATATTTTTGGACCAACATAAAGGACCGAGAGAGATGAAGCCAACGAAAAGTAGAGAGGAGTTAAAAGTAGCTCTGGCGTAGAGGAGAAGATTATAGCTGTTTTTCAGACTTCATGGATAACGTGACATCTCCTTTGTTGTGCTGTGACTGACTTTTCAATGGATCTGTCTGGTCTCAATAGCTCTCATCGCACAGCGAGAGAAAGAGGTGAAAGCATGTGGAAAAGAGTGTCGGAGCGCAGTTTAACTTCAACTATGTGTTACTCAGTGTTTTTGTCCAGGCACTTAAATGAAGAGACCTCCAAATAGCTCCATAACTAAATTATTATGACAGGATCTTGTCTGAGACATGTTGGTGTCTGTGTCTTAAATGTTAGGAAGCGTTTTTTTTTTTTTTTTTATGATAACTTGAGTGGAAGTGTTACCATCAGTCTATGACAGGAGCTTCTACAGGATCTCTGATAATGGCAGTCTAAGTGAGAAAGAAATTATAGTGAAACTGTCCATCTTCAGAAAACGGCCTGTCACCACATGGCCTATACTTAGAGAGGAAGTTCAAACCTAAACCCAAAGAATGCAAAGACCAGCTGACTAAAATATGACAGTAAGTAAAAAATACACATTCACATTTCACAAGTAATAATAGTAATGATTATAAAAGCTTCTTTTGTGTGACAGGGTGTGTGAGAAGGGGATGCAGTGACTGTATGTGACTAAGCTGGGAGAAAATAAAGCGAGTGACTGAAGAAAAGAAAACAGGTTTCAGTGAGGTAGACAAATGGATGTGGAGATCGGGCCAATAAAGCGCAGTGTAAAAATATCCAATAATCATATCCAGCTGGCTTGTACCAGTTTATTTTAGGCTAAAACAACTCGAGCTATTATTAGTGTGACTCCGGTGATCATGACTCAAACTAAACAAAATGACTCTGACCCAGACAAATTCATCACTGCGGTTCCTAAAAACAGGATTACAACAGACTCCAGAACCGGACCTGCTCGCTGCTCACTCGCTGTTTCCTGAAGGTTGCTTTATTTCTAAAAAATGAACTTAAACACTATTCATTCAAATCCTAATGGGTTGACCTAAATATCATTAACTTGAATCCTCACTTGAGTTTCACTTAGTTTAATGGTTTTGTTTGTAAAATCACAGTTTTTCATTAATGTACTCTGCAGCAACAAAGTGTTTGGTTTGGCTTAGTGTGAGTGTAGAGAACAACCTGGGAGCTCAAATGTTCAAACCCCCAATAAAATGACCCTAAATCACCTTTCTTACAGCTGCAGTGAGTAGCTATGGCTCAGGTCATCTTCTAATTCAGGCCAGTATCAGAAAAAATGGTAAAATAATCACCAAAGTCACAAATTGTTGTGTTTTTCTGTGACACGGGGCACAACTTTGAAACCAATATATTTAGTGTCCGTAGTAGTTATGAGTCTTAAAAAATGGCAGCTGCTGTATTAACCGAGGCCAATCAGTGTGAGTGTCTAAATCTAATTAATAACGTTAACTGGAACTGTGAAATGTGGTGTAAGTGAAAAACCATCAACCCCCAACCTTGAAATGCAAACTGTTTTTGACTTTTCAAAATAAGAAAATGTTCATTTGTGTACATGGACATGAATCAGTACTGTACATGTGGGACAGATAAAGAGTCACGTTCAGTGACATGAAATTTAGAGTGGAAAATTTGTATCGAGGAACACGAAAAGAAGCTTAAATTAATTTCCAAAACCACAAATCAAAACATAGATTTGTGACTGTTTCACAACCTGCCATTTGAGTGTGCTGATTGCTCCCTCCAAAGGTACGTATGTCTTTGAAGTCAAAATTTCCCCCAATGTAACCATCAGAGTGTGAATGCCTGACAGGTAAAAAGTGTATAGAACAAAGCTGTGTGTGAATGCATGAATATGTCTCGGTAGGGTAGAATAACCATTAAAACCAGTCCATTTCCAACTTTCAAGTAAATCACAGCAGGATGCACCCACAGTAGGTCATTTCACACAGCAATTATGATATAGTAATAACAGGTTAGTCAGTACAAACAATAATCTACAACACGATCTGCATCATTATATCTGTATTGCTGAAGGAGAAAAAATACCAGTTAAAAGTAGGAAGGATAAGTTTATTATTATTTTACTTATTCTGCAGTATAGTGTCACTGTATATATCATTCTTCAGTTAAAACTGTGGCCCCCATTAAGGTCATAATATCAGTTATAAAACTTCTGGTATATTAAATTGGCAAAGAAATCAATGTAAAGCAGGGGTGTCACAAATAAGGCCCGGGGGCCAGAATCAGCCCAATCCGGCCCACTGGATGTCCTAAAAAATGTGATTGTGGTGGTAATAACTTTTGGACTTTTAATTGTATTTTCATAAAGTTTACATCTTGTCCTACTTTGCCAGAGTCATTTGTACTAAATTAATTAACAAAACTTAACAGTTTGTGCAGCGAGCTACCAGAACACTTTCTGTAATGTTATGCATTTATTTCTTATGATTTAAGTGCAGAGAACTGTGCCGACTGACTTCTTTTGCTACAGCAGCATTTCTTTATCATGTAGAAAAACTGAGACATACTGTTGAAATTGCTCTTCTTCTTATAGTGAGATACAGCATTAAGTATGCAGTTAAACTTCTGGAAAATGGATTTTTACCAGTCCAGCCCACTTAAAATCAAAGTGTGGCCCGTGATGTAAAATTAGTTTTGGCATTCCTGATTTGTATTTGAATATAAACGCAAGACGACATTAGAGTTTGCTTTTGGCCAAACATCCTCTGTAAGAAGGAAGTTATGAAAAACAATATCAGTGGTAAACAAGATAATAGCACCTCACGTGGTTGTACCCTCAGGATATTGCCACCAGTATGTCTTTATCTGATCACCAACAATCATCTTCCTTAGTAGCAGCAAGGGAATTATCACTGGATCTTTCCGTTCCCACAGAATGGGAATTTTCCACAACATCCCAGACAGATGAAGCTGGCTGGTTCTCATGAAAATGGGCTGCTGGTCAGAGCGTTGTAATCACGAGCCTGCTGATCCACAGCTCAGACACTGGGACAGATTTAGACTGGGAGAGTGGTGGCGTCAGCTATCTCTCTCTTTGCAGATATTGTTGATGTTTATTCCTGCAGCGTTTCCTCACTGAACCCTCCAAGCTGAGAAAATAATTTCAAGATAACTGACAGGGCTGTTTATCATGACAGTGCAATAAAGCCATTCTGTTAAATGTCAGTCACACGCCAGCTGAGGAATTTTATGATAATTGTGTTTGGGTGTCTGATTGTGGTCTATCCAAACAGGTTGTTAAAGCCAAATTGTTATTTGTAGCTGCCACTCATGAGATGAGTTGCTGTCATTACTGCAGTGTGCTGCATATTATTCACCCACGTTTGTAAGAAGGGCTGGGCGACAAACCTCAAATCTTTTTTTGTCAGTGTCATAAAGTCAAAGTCTGAGTACCAAAAGCAGCACGGACTTTCTTTACTTGTTCTTACTAATTCAGCTTAGCCACATATTGGAACATATTCTGTATGACTTTCATCTGTAGATGATGTTGGGAGAAAAGGGTCCAGGTAAGTTAGCCTTTCTCACATGCACCAGGACATTATCCATATTGGATATGTTCCAATAACTGAAAATGCTCTGTGTGGGTTTAAGGATGGGTAATATCTAAACCTACAAGAAAATTTGCAGTAATGATATTAATAATGATATTTCTGACCATATAGAAAAAATACAGTTTTATTAGCGCTTTCAGGCAGTAGCATTTATACGTGTAAATGAAGGGTGTTTTTCATCCTTTTCCAACGAGCTGCTGTGATTGTGTTCGTTCCTTACAGACTAAGTCAAATGTGACTACAAAAGTAGCCTAGGTAGAGTTAGCCCCGAAATGATTAAGTGAAAGTATAAAATAACTGCTTAACACTTTAGTTTAATGTTAACTAAAGTGATTAACATTGTAACTCTTCGGGACATGTACAGTCCTAACATGTAATTTCAAAATTTTTTCCTTTTTAGAAAGTTGCATCTTGGGTTGAGCTTTTTTACCAGCTGATTAAGGCAAAAGTGTTGTTCTTTGTTGAAGGTTGTTACATTATCTCCCTGTATAGGGACTAAATCTAGTTATTGCACGACCTGTGGACCGTAAACGGAGAGTGTTGTTTTGACTAGCGTTGTTGATACTTTTATATGAAATTTTTATATTATGTAAAAATGTAGTTTTAAAAAAATGTTTATTTACACTTGTTTGGGATGGATTGGAACGTAAACGGCCTTCTTCTGTCTGAAGGACTAAAAGAAAAACCTCATTTTATCTAGCATCCCGGATCGTGTCTGAATGTGACTGGCTTTCATTCCATTTTATGATAACTTTGTCATCTTTCTTTGTTTTACTTTTGGTTCCAAATATCAACTTGTTCCCATGACAACCATGGGCAGTCCAAGTGGAGTAGTGTCCTGCTCAAAGGCACTTAAGTAGACCAAGTGTTTGCTCTTGTAAAAGCAGATATGTCTTTATTTGTCCTTATCTTAAACACTGAGCACCATTATCTTCGTCATATTCCTTACCATGAATTTCATCCAGTGGGCTCTTTCCCTTCCCACACAATGGAAACATTCCACAACATTCCAGTATGCCGCTCACTGATGGTTCCCTTGGAAATGGAATGCTGAGAAGATTCCGTCACGTGAGTTTGGCTACCAAAGATAGAATGTTTGGGATTGATAATAAATGAGGCGTGACAGCTTAGAGGGCCTTCATGGCTATTTTTATTTTAAATCTGTATTTATGTCTACAGGAGGAAAACGATCCATAAGGCTAAATGAAATTGTGAACTTCTGTACTGTGCAGCTAGTGACATGATGTGTTTGAGGTTGGCGGTGCCGAGTTCAAGTTCAGTCTGCATGTTGAAGTAGCATGTTGGGGAAGATACTGAACCCAGTGGATCTGACAGAGAACTAACTAATTAATTAATGAACCAATGAAGTTAAAGAAAAGAAGGCTATGGCTATTATTAAAACTCTGTTGCAGATGTGACCAAAGTGTTGTAAACGAAGTGCTGCGGTGGTTCTGGAATGGCACCAGGCAGGCAGTCAAAAACGATTCATGGGAAAAGAGTGAAACATTTAATAAGTTTTCAGGCACATACAAAATGAAATGAATCACAGCACCGCTGCACCATCATAATATCATTTTAATGAAGTGTTCAACCAATAAATGTGGGCAGAAATTATTTAGGAGGTGATACATTGCTGTTTGAATCAATTTAAATTCCTTTGTCAATATGTGACTTGTGTTTTTGGTCAGGTATTTGTTGACCAGCAGAAGACAAAAATCCTCTTAAAGCCTCACATTCAGATGTCACAACCCAGATGTTATAACTGCATAACACACATGCACACAAACACACACATGCACACACACAACAGCTCTCATCTCCCAGTCATGTATTACTGAGTCAGACAGTGAGCAGCAGTGATAACAGTGATTTAGACTCCATGTGGTGTGGAATCAGCAAGCCAACCATAAAAAAACAGTAGCAGATGCTGTGTGTGTGTGTGTGTGTGTGTGTGTGTGTGTGCGCGTGTGTACGTGTGTGTTGTATGTATGTGAGTTCATAGTTGTGTAAGCGTTATGTTTCCCAGCAGACAGCCGTCTCTCTATGGGCTTGCAGATCAAATCTCCATTGGCTCCTATGAGAGTGTTTATAAAATGTTCTGCTTAAAAATATGTTATATTGTCCTTCACGCAAATGTTAGGGACTGTACTGAATGATGGCTTTAATATTGTAGGAAGAGATTGGATATTTTTTTGTATGTATGTGTTTATAACATGTTTATCATTTTCTTCAGACTTTTTGTAATTTTGTTTCTCAAAATAAAAATGATTGATGTATGAAACAAAAGGCACTTTTAATAAAATGCACAGTAAGGTTGGTTTCTATGTTTCCCACCAATGACTCCTGAATATAGTCATGCACTCTGTTACTTGGTGGAGAAACCAAACGAAATCACCTATCAGGAAAGTCGCTAACCAACTATTGTAAAAACTGGCAAATGAAGGAAAGGAAATACGGAGCCCATCACGATATAAATTGTTTACAAACCAGCTTGGGTTGCAAATAAAAACTGAATTCAATGGTTTGCATATTTTATAAATATCATCTTCATTTAAAGTACAATAGTATGTATAAAATATTTAAAGTGAGAAACTGCCATTTTAGAAGAATATGTGCTAATATTTGCTCTTTAACATGAGGAGACCAGTTGCTAAAAATTTGGCTGCTCGGTCGTCTTGGGTCTCCTTTGCTATATAGTTTCATGGTGCTCCACATGTTTTCAGCTGGTAAAAGGTCTGGACCACACACAGGCCAGTGCAGCATCCTAACTCCTCTAACTGCAAGAAGCACACACAGTAATTCTGTGTGTGAATGGTTGTCTGTCTGTATGTGTTGTCCCTGCGGCAGGACGACAACCTGTCTGAGGTGTACTTTATGGTAGCTGGGCCACTGACCCTGGATTGTTTTAGCAGAAGAGAATGGACGGATGGACTACTTGGACTGCAGACAGGCCAGTTCAGCACACAGACTCTTCTGTAAAGCTGTGCTATTTAAAAATTATAGAATTCCTTCCTTGAAAAGAAGTCATCTGGATGGGCGCATGTGTTGCTCTGAAATCTGTAAATACCTTTCAGCATTGATGGAGCCTTTGTGCAAGCTGTCTAATCTAATGCAGTAATACAATCTTCTCTTCTCTTCTTCCAAAGATGTGATATCTACATTTTCAGTTAGTTGACCACAGAACATGATGGCAGTGTTTCTGGATCATGTTCACTTGAGCTTTAACCATCATTTGTCGATGGGACTTGTTTTCCATGACAGAATCATGAGAGCCCAAAAGTCACAGGCATCCAATGTTGATTTTATTGGCTTTGTTCTTTGCGCACAGAGATTTCTCCAGATTCCTGGAAGTTTTTGGAAAACATTATGCACTGCAGATGCAATCTTTTATTTTATGGAACATTATTATGAAACAATCTGTAGACATATTGTTTTTTCCAGTTTGGTAAACTTCCACCCATTTTAACTCCTGAGAAACATGTAGAGGTTCAAACATTATTAGTTGATCCTCCACCTGTTTAATTTTAGTAGCACTTACTGTGGTCACTAAGTATTTATTTATTTATATTATCTATTGTGAATGAGTGGAGGATTTTGGACACAGGAGTAGTTTTAAATTCTCAAGAACATAGAACACTAAATTAGGAAAATATAACAAGAAAAAATAACAAACTCCCCCCGAAGAAAAGAACAGAAACCAACTCGAGAGGCAGATGTATTTATCCAGTTGCATAATCCTGTATTTATGATCTAGTGTAGAGTTATAGGAGAAATATTCATCACCAACCAATAATAGCAAGAGCATTATAAATGTGAGTTTCTATTTGTGGCCAGTTTATTGGCTTTGTTCAAAGCACTGTGTGACCTGATCTGACTGCAGCACTGCATGCTGGTCCTCTGAGTATAAATGAAATATGGGACTTTTTCTTGTTTTTTCTTACATGTAAGATGTAAGGAGGAGCAACCCTCACTGAAGAAGTTTCTGTATGTGCTTGCAGAAATGTATGTGCATGATTGTGCTGAAGGGCCCGTGTGGAGAATGTGCTGCATCGTGACATGATGTTCATCATGAGACGATGTAAATGACCGCGGTGCAGTAACATGCAGTTTCAGCTTGTGTAGGTGCCGTACGTGTGTGAGACTAATGCTGATGTCAGTAACGTTATGTAACTGCTGTGATGTCACTGAGCTGAGCTTCTTGGCCCGCTTTCATGTCGAGATCTGTTGTTTTAATCCGAGAGGTCGGCACAGTGATACAACCTGGCTCAGAACTTGACCTTCACCAGGCAGACGCACAAACTCGGGAGGTTTTTTTAGAACTCAGAGATGTGAACTGTAAGAAGAATTTATTTATTTTTGTGTCCCCTAAAACTGTGCTGTATATTTATTTTCAATGTTTTAATTTGTTGTAAAGGTGGAGAAATATGTGTTTTGCTCAAGAAGCTTTGGTAGCGTTCCATCTTGAGGCATTTTTAGGCTTAATTCTGTGACTCTGTGAGAGTGTGTGCGTGTCTTTTAAGTGGAAACTGTGTCTACTGGCAACCTCTTTCTTGTTTACGGATTTGAGAGCTTATTAATATTCATGGTTTTTCTGTCTCGCTCTCTCTCTGCAGAACTCGTAACCTCTCCGGTGGTTCTCCCAGACCTCGACACACCAAGAAGATTCATTTCATCAAAAATATGAAACAGTACGACACAAGAGGCAGCAGGTGAGCCACACAGACTCCCATAATTCTGTACCATCAGATTTAACAATGAGCAGTAATACAAACTACTTACTTTAATACACAGAATCTGTAATACACAGGTACATACCAGGACACTCAAGGTTCATATCTATATCAAATATTATGATGTCATCATGTTGCCTAGCAATCTCCAAGCAAAGAGCTGAAATAATCTGGTTTTAGCATATAAGCATCTATAACACCTAATAAAAGCATCCCATCTTTTTAATTTAATGACAGTGGCATCTCATTTTTATCTACAAAGGTTTAATTATACAGGACATGGTATGATGCCATCGAGTTCCCTACCAACCACCTAGCAACAGGATAAAATAACCTTTTTGAGGAATATAAACATCTATTACCCCCTTTAAAAAAAAAAAGTTTCTCAGTGTGATCATGTTTTATCACCAGCAGCACAAACATGCCAAACAGTACTGTAGCATAAGTATGTATCATTATGTTCTAATTCTATTGTTAAATATAAGTCTTCAGAGTGCAATTATTTTTCTTCTGTATAAAGTGCTGGTGATGTTTATATCCCATTTTTGTATACATTTTATATTTGGTGTCTTTTAATTTATCTTTCTGAATTATCAAAGCATACCTGGAGGAAAAGTAAAAACAAAAAATACTGAAAAACTGAATCTTTGGTCTTGAACTCTGAAAAACAACAAATCTTCAAATTAAAAAAAATGTTTTGCTCAGGTTTGGCTCCACAGTGAGTCTGAAGTCTATATTTGAGTTTGAAGGTAAAAATGAAAACATAGCACACGTCATTCAGCTGCTTCAGCCAAGGTGCAGACTGTATTTAGAGGCATGTTGATCCCTAATGTCCCCCAGCATGTGGAACAAGGTTGGGGCAGTGGGTTGAGGCTTGTGGAGGTCTCTGAAAGCTTTATGTAGAGGTGCGCTATCGGGAGAGGCTACAGTGGCAAATACTCTGGCTCTTTTTCAAACAGTTCCTCCTACATTGACCGCTTAGGAATCACAATGAAAACTGTGTGGTACGTTTTGTAACACATAACTCGAGGACTGGCTGAGGCTTTTCTGCTTCTTTCTCATTGGGGCAGTCCTTTGTGACAGTGTACAGAGGTCACAACACTGATCTTTCCGTTATTGTTAAGTCTCTGTCAGAACTAAGCCCGCCATACGCTGCTGACTTGCAGAAGTGTCGCCTTTACTGCAGGAGAGGAACCAGAGAAGCCTGGACAGTGTCATTCTGGTCTGCTTAACTCTTCTATTGTATTCTATTCGTGTCCTTCCTTGTGGAGTGTATAAATTATAACTCTGGGTCAAAAGGGCCCACAGGGCTGCTCATCAGATAATAACAGACTGATTGAGGGGTAATTGTTTTAAAATAGATCCAGTAAAGAGCACCAGTGCTGTTTGTAATTCAGCTAAGTCACCATGTTGTCACAGAGAAGAGGAAATGTTAGAGCTGTCTTCCCTCAGAATGGGCTGTTGTGTCCCATGATGGGTCATCCTGGGAGACTTTAAATAGTTCACCTTGAGGTCACCTGTAAAAATTGCTTGTTTACTTCCAGCTGCGTGCAATTTCTCCTGATGTGTACTGACATTATATCATTTCAATGTCCTAGATGATTTTCTTTATTTTTATTTAAACCATTTTTTAAACCCTGAATATGGTGAGAGTGGGAAGAAAGACCTCCCTTTTAACAGGACGAGACCTCAGGGAGGGACAAGCCGTTTCTTGCAACAAGTTGAGGGATGAGTGGAAAGTGAAGAGACCAAAAGAAAGCATAAAGAAAATGGACAAAACATAAACTACTGCAGAGAGTAGACAAAATTAACTGACTGCATGAGGAGTGCGGTACTTTTCAGCATTTATTACACTGCAGGCTAACAGCTGCACGTGTGCAGAATGTGGTTAGATGTTTATATATCAGTTTACTCTGATACTGCTGACATGCCAACTCTCATTTTGTACATCAAAGTGATGGAAATCTCACAGATGTCATCTGCTTGTTTTCCATCTCACTTGTTTACAACGATAAGTCAGATGAAAAGAGGGGCGCAGCCGCCTGGGTGCAGCCGCCTGGGTGCAGCCCCAGTCAGTGGTGCTCAGTGTCATGATATCTTTGAACCAGCAGGTAACTGTTTTTGTACTTTTAACAGAAAAACTTTAACAGTAAAATATTAGTAATTAGTTTAAGTGACAGGTGAGAAAAGTAGGTGACCTTTTACAGTGTAGAATATCCACCCAAGAATTGTAAAAGTGCTTGTTATGTTTTTTAAAATCAAATTTATGTTAACTAATTATATTTATATATATTTTTTAGTTTATTTTTCTTTTGTTTTTGGGGAAAAATGGTGAAATGGAGATCTTTCTGCTCCAGTTAGTTTCCAGCAAGATGAAAATTTTCTGTTGTTGCTTATCATTTATAAAGAAGCATAATTGTAAAAGACATTAAACCTTCCACTACGCATACATTTCATTGATGAAGCTTAATTTGAACATATTGCTGTCTACATTTGATTTCAAACATACAAAAAATGCAAAATGTTTATTTTTAATCTATAAATTCCCTTTGTTTTTCTGTTGTCAGTGTAGCGACATAGACAAAGCTCTGGGTCAGCGGTTCAGTCCTCAGTGGGAACATTGTCTGTTTTTCTTGAAGGTGATTATGGAATAATGTGCCCCCAGTGTTGTGAAATGTGTGGTAATAAATGGATGGGTGCAGGGGACAGACTCCCCAGCACAGTCACGTTTCCAGCAGCTGTGTTGCGATGTCTCTGCTGTTTCCACTGAGCTCCCTGGTGACTTCCTGCTCTTGACTTTCCCATGCATCACAGGGAACGAGCTTTGTGTACGCTGCCTGTGTGTATTTGTGCGTCTCCGGCTCACACAACCAACAACGGCAAATTCAAACTCATAATCTGTCTCGAGGGATGATCAGAAGGGAAGGAGGAGCAGCCTCGTGTCTAAATTGAACGAGTAATGATTCATGCTTTAATGACCTTTAATTTTCCATCACGCTGCTGCGTATTTAACTTCCTAAAGAATTAAACTTTGAACTGCTGGGCTCCCTTTAGTCTGTTTTCATCCCCTTTAAATGATAAATCACTTAGTACTGTAATACAGTTTTACATCCCAAACCATAATTAGCAAACACGGGTTAAGACTGCGTGTCTCTATTGATCCTAAGGTTAAAGTCTACTGAATTATTTACCCAGTTGGATCCTCATTAAGATGTGCTGAATGTTTGACCGGGATCATGTCATGTCTGTAAGAAAAACCGCAGTGTTTGGATTAACTGGCTTCCTTCTTCATATGTTTATCCCTCTGTGACTTTCTAAACAAAGAACAGTGTATACAAGTCCACTACATAACAGTTCTTCAGTCTGATGCCAAAGACCAATGCGAAGAGAAATAAAAACGAGTTACTACACATCATAAATTAAATGGATAATTAAAGATACATTTAGATTGTTTGGTAGCAGTTTTTCTACATAAAGATCACAGACTGGCATCATTTAAATAATCTGTAATTCAAGCCTGGAGTCAGATGAGACGGTCAGTGAAGTGTATGTGTGTAGCTACGTGATATTGACCACTGGCTTCTGCACATCAGCATTTTGGCTACAGTTAGCTTTTTGTTTGTTTGTTTGTTTTTTTGTTTTGAAGCCAAAAGTGATCACATTTACATCAGATGGTGGAGTGATAATTCTAGTAAGCATAGTGAGCACACTCATTTGTCAAGTGTACAGGTGCAAAGCAATGTCCAGTGAAAGAAACTCTTAATGCTTTATATTTTTGGATAATTTCATGCTCCTAAATTTATTGGAACAGTTTGGACCCTTCCTGTTCCAACTGCACACCAGTGCACAAAGCAAGGTCCATAAAGACATGGGCGAGTTTGGTGTGGAAGAAGCTGACTGGCCTGCACAGGGTCCTGACCTCCACCCGATAAAACACCTATTGGAATTAGAGCAGAGACTGTGAGCCAGGCTTCCTCGTCCAACATCGCTGTCTGATCTCACAAATGTGCTTCTGGAAGAATGGTCAAAAATTCCCATAAACACTCCTAAACCTTCCTAAAGCCTTCCCAGAAGAATTGAAGCTGTTATATCTGCAAAGGGTGGGCCGACATCACACTAAACCTTATGGATAAGTACAAAAAACTCAACTTTTCTTCTATGCTAAATATTACGCTCATAATAAAAATAAATTATTAAACTTCACAGCTTCCCCCAAACTGCACTAAGTTACAGGATCTTCTCTCGATTAAACAGCTGAAAATAAAGTGCTCTGCTACTGGAGAGTAATTAACTGAAAATGATGGCGCTCTCTTACCAAAGACAAGTAGGTGCAGCAGATTTATAAAACAAGATAAATCAGACACTTATATTATTCTCCAGTATGTTTATAAATTCATCATATAATAGAACATCCGCCCTTTTCTCTTTTTCATACGTTTCCAAAATTTTCGTCATAACTGCTTTGATCCTCTGCTCATACCGAGGCCGCTGACTTCTGGCTGGCTCTGAGCTCTGGATAGCTTTAGCTTTAGCCACTTTGCCTTTGTTGTCTTTTTCAAAATATCCATGTTTAGTTGGATGAAGGTGATTTAAATGTATGATTAAGTTTGTTACTACAAATGTGTTCATGGTACCGCCCCCCTCGACAGTTTATTCTGGTAAGGGGCTAATGACGTGCTAATGACATGCTAGCATGTGGCTATGAGTGTGTGTGTGTGTGTGTGTGTGTGTGTGTGTGTGTGCTCGACTGTGTGCTGCTGGCTGGCCAATATTGTTTAATCCAGGTTATATAACTACTTTGATAAATTTACTGCTCCGTCTGCCAGCATCCTGATGAACTATAGAGCCGGTTCGTGCCTTGGCTAAATTGGGAACATTTGCTTCAGTTACTCGGAGACCTTGAAACGCTGACCTTGTGTTGACTTGACAGACAATGCTGTTCTAACTGTCCAAGAAGCTGCATATTGGACAAGTATCTGTTCAGCTCTGAGCTAAGTGTGTTTATGTTTTCACACATAGTGAATAATCTTTTAGTCTCTTGGTTCCTGAGCCAAATATAATGACTGCAAACATTTTCCTCTTGAGACCAAAACCAGGCCAGCAAGCTGTAGTCTCTGCTCCAGATGGGTTTATACTCAGAGGAGCTGCAATAAAAAAACAAACACTGACATGCACGTGCACGCACACACTGTGTTCTCCATAATGAAACTCTATTATATCATCTCATAGTTGAGCAGAATTGAGGGTAAGGGTGCAGCTGGAGCCTTTAACTCAATTAAGCTGGTGTCAAGTGTGCGTTTGTGTGTTTTGCTCTCTAACAGTGAGTAAATATTACGCCATGCTGAGGAGCGATATGATCCTTTAAACTTTCAATCCTTAAATTTTAACTTTTACCCTGGGATTTAGCTTCATGTGTGGATCTCTTCATTTCACCACAAACATGTCGAGTTAGCATCTTCATTTTGAAACTTTGTGTGTTTTTGTGTGTGTTTAGTCAGCAAAATGCCTCAGATGGAAAAAAGTAATTCGGCTGGACAGATGTCATAACACGATAACCACTGATGTGTGTTTGTTTGTGTTTCAGAATCGTGCTCATCTGTGCTAAGAGGTCTCTGTGTGCTGCCTTTTCTGTTCTTCCCTACGGAGAGAGCTTCTACCTCAGGTAATCCGTACAGACACATCTGCTTATGTACTCCCATCTCCTGCCTCTCATAATGAAATCAAGAGGCAGGGTTCGACATAACCAATGGGCTGTTGACAGGGGGGAAAAAAGTATGTGTGGAAAGTAGATTTAAACACTGCTGGCTTATTTAAAACTGTTATTGACTGAATTGGTCATCGCTGGCCTAAGTTCACCTGAAGCAAGCTGGCTGAAGGAAACCCTTACAAGTAAATAGTTATCTTCCTCCTGCCAGTCGCTGTTTTCACATGAAAGGAAACGTTTGAGGTTGCTGAGATAAAGAGGCTGTTCTACTGGCAGGTGATGCTGGTGATGGCCTCCACAGCGTGGAGGTTTCACTCGCAAAAAAAGATGCATGGAGACCATCAAATGAATTCAGAAGCATGTGAATAAAAAGTTTTCAGAGATTTAGCCCAAGCAGCTTCTGGTTTTCTCAACAAAAAGATCAGTAACCAAGTATGACCAATAACTACACCTGTCGCTGTTCACTAGGCAGGAAGGAGGCGGCGCCGTAACTAAGAGAGTGAACCAAGTGGAGTGAAAGGAAATGTTTTTCCTGCAGCTCTCATCACTGTAAAAATCATCACTCAGAGACCTTTATTAGATGGACTTTGCAACAACATTAAACATGAAGAAACGTGAGCTTTTCAGCTGCTCCCATACACTGCTGGTTCATCCTGCACAGCAACAAAGAAAATGAATACACAAGTTTTTAGGAAATATACAAGGGGCCCAGAAAATCACTAGAGGGAACAATGCTTGGACACTTAAGAGAAGTAGAAGTAGGGAAGTAGAAGTAGAGGTCTCGTTTCTTCATTGTGAGACAAAGGAACATGAGAGTAGAAGAGGGGATGATGCGGAGGAGTATGAGGGGAAGAGCTGTTTGTTCAGAGGGGGATGATTTTCCCATGTGCATCAGAGCCCTCTGACCTGACCTTAGGTCTGAGTGGCTGGTGACTCATACAAACACCATGATCACACACAAACATCTCACAGTAACAAGAAGAAGAAACAATAATGGATAAGCAGGGAGCAGAACGCACACCTGTGCTGTTCTCTCCAATAGACGAGTTATATTAATCTCCCTTTTCTCTTCGTGTTCACACGCAAACACACTTTTTTTTTCTCAGCTGAAATTCTGAGAAGTCTTAGTGCGTGTTGTGTCATGTCACACTCGCACCATGCGCACATGTTATGTACGCAGCTATTATCATAAACACATTCTCAGTTCCCTCTTTGTTTCAGTGTTGGACACGCACGCATGCACGCACGCACGCACACACACGCACGCACGCACACACACACACAGACACGCGCACACACACGCACACACACAGACACACACACACACACACACACACACACACACACACACACACACACACACTATGAGACAGAATGAGTAATTTTCACCCGGAAGTGAAAACTCACTTTTTTACAAGCAGCTGATGGTAAAAGCTGTGAAAGCTCAGTGCATGGCGTCATGGTGATAGCTCACCTTTTTGACCCTTCAGGCAAACACCTGTAAACCAAAAGCTGAATAATGCATATTTATCAGTGCTTGCGGCAATAAAATATAAATAGTCACAAAATGTATAGATGGCTCCAAAGCAGTCCCCAGGTATAAAAAAGCTGAACAATTCAAAATAACATTTCAGATGGTGCCAGAGGAAACTTACTGAAATTACAAACAAATTAGGTGAAAAATTAATGGAAAATATATTAAATATCAGCCATTTTAATTCAATCAATGCCTGTCATTTTTTAAATCAGAGTTTGTAAAAAGCAACTTGTTATACTTCAGAGTTTCAGCATTTTTGTGTCCTTCATCACGTAAACGATTATCTGTTTATTTTGGAATCTTATTCAAGCCGACCTGTGATTCTGCAGAGGAGGAGGGAAGCGCTGCATGGCTCCTGATCAGGCAGGTGGTTCTCTGTGGGACACGTTAAAATATAAAAAACTAAATCCAGGAAGTCTGGGAATTACGTGTTGCATCTGGAAACCACACAATCACTGTGAAATGAAGACCTGCTCTGGGTGGGATCATATACGACTCTGAGGTTAAAGTAAAATCCGATAATATAAGGAAAAGAAAAAAGTTAAACCTGCGAAATGAACAGGTAATGTACAGTGAAAGGATGTAAGTCATATACTGTGTACATCTAGTATTACACAAAGGGTAAGATTATATTTAATGAGGAAGGTTTTTCTGTGTGAATAAAGATGTTTCGTTGTAACGGTTCCAGAAAGAAATTCATTTGGATTCATTTTCTATAAATCATGAAAATCCATCAGTTTGAAATTAAGTCTGCAGTAAAAAAGTGATAATTGCAAAACAAAGTTGTATTTTTGTGTAATTTCATTTCTCCTCAGGCTGTGATGAACTGCTCTGTCATAAATGATTAATTCATTGATTCGTTTTCAGTGTCTGTCGTGTCTTGGAGCGAAACGAGGCTGAACTGTGATTATTACAGAAACAAAACCACAGCCTGACCCGTCTGAAGCGCTCAAGCAGTTTTTTACGATGCTAGCTGATGGCTTGTGGCAAACTGAAGCTGCTGCTGTCTTCTGAATCTGTTTTATGGTGTCGTGAATCTTTGATTGCAGTTGTCCTTAATTTAATTTCCTGTAGGTAAACCGGCTGCACTGAGGGGTTTCTGCTCCAGATGCAGCAGATGTTTGGATTGGTTTCAGATAGGACACGAGTCGGAAGAACTGGGAACCAAATATTCCTACTATATGACAGTGCAGCTGTCTGCTGTGTGTTTATAGGCCGTTTACCAACATTTTATCAATACTTCTCTCTCTTTGTTTTCTTGATGTCTTTCTTTCTCCAGTGATCCTTCATTAAATCACCCCAGGAGGAGACACTCGTCTGGAAACATCTCTACCACCCTGGAAATGCTGCCGGGGCTAGAGGGTTTTCACCTGGACACCTATGGCAGGGTAGAGAATGTGGACCTACTTCTCATGGATACATTTATGATCCAAAACAGTTTCGTGTGGTCAGATTTCATATCTCAGTTTAAAAAGTCGTTCTCTTTCTGTGTCAGTCTGTGTCATACGCACAGTTCCTGTACCCCACTAACGCGCTGGTGAGGCAGAAGCCGTCGTCTGCCAGCGACCTGACACTGCAGATTCCCGTTTCCAGGAGCACACACAGCATTCCAGGCAGGAGCTACCCGCCCAGCCGGCTGAACAGCACTGTGGGACTGGATCTGGGTAAGAAATGGAAATGAGCTCAGTCACAGTCTGCACGTTTTCTTCTCCTAAGAATAATAATGATTCTTTGTTTCTGTCATTTGCAGTTTTTCAAAAGCAAGAATTTAAAACTGTTAGAAATGAATTTCAACCTAAAGATGTGGCCATTTATTAGATGTAATGTAGATAATCACTGACATCAAGCCACAGTTACATTAAAGGATTTTATCATGTTAAAGGGAACAACAAAAACACAATCTGTTCATGGTTCTAACTGTGAAAGCTGTGATTTAGCCCTCTGACCACAGTCATGGTGCATTAGGACTCCGAGTGATATGACTGATCTGTTTCCTTGAATTCTGAGATTTCAGAAAAGGTTAATCAAGAAATTCGAGGGAAAGAGGCTGAAATGTAACTGCTCAAACAATTCTGGATTGAAATGCTAAAGAAGGATGTAACGTGAGGAAGAGAAAACAAACACAGGATGCCAGGATGAAGAGAGCAAACGAGAGCTGCTGCAGCTGTGCTGGAGCATCATCCTCTTTATATTTTAAACACATGTGTATACGCATGTCCTCACATCCTGTATCTGTAAACACACACATCCACAGTGACAGAGCCCTGAATTAGCCTCTAAACCCCTCTTTCTAATCCACAACCTTTCATTAACACAATACAGCTGTGTGTGAGCGCGAGGCCGTGCGCAGCAGGTTTGATATTTTTAGTCCTCTTGTGACGTTTTCTTCAGACTCGCAGCTCTTAAGACTGACATAATTGCACCTTATTTGTTAAGTACTGACAGAAACACCAAAGACTCGTTTACTCAGAGTTATAAATGGCATAATGTTTTTAATAACATTATTACGAAAGCCTGCAAAGCAAAGGTTAGCTGTTGATTAGTACAGAGCTGCTCTTGTACCTGTACATAGATGCTTGGACCACTGGTAGCACTATGAAAGAAAGTCTGGGTGCCTTCTGCTGATTCACAGTTGGTGGCAGCAGAGGGCCAACAAACGCTAAATGGATGAAATGGTGATTGGATGATGAAATGATCTTTAGGCCATAATATGAAACCAGATGAAGGCTTGGTAAAGTGCACAGGTGCACAGATGCTCCTCAAATCCATTTTGTCGTTCGATTCTGGAGGAAAAAAAAACAAGACAATCTCTGCAAATGTCAGAATGATAGATTTTGGTGCTGCTGCCATTTTCAGATCACACCCCAGTAAGCTCTTTTTCGATCACTAGAATCTGCACAGCGGAGTTTATGTGCTGGATCTCCACCGCTGCAATTATATTTAGGGAAGAGGACAAAAATCTCTTTGAATTCTGATGATCAGGGAGGTTGTTAGGGAGCGATGTGTTTGGTGTAGCCAGAAAAACATGCACACAATGGGACAATACTCTGTGCCATAGTTGGGATGCCAAATGTGCATACATGCCCAGGAGTGTCAATCCAGCCAGCTGGATGACTTTGCAGAGTTCAGACTTGCTAAGATGAAGGACAAACAGTTTCAGACTTTTTAACAGGAAGCACTGTATTGCAGCACTTTTCCTGATAAAGAACCAGAATAAGGTGGTTAAGCCCCAGTAGCCATGCTGATGGGATTCTGTAATTTTCTAATGGTACAGTTTCTTTGTAATGACTTTAGACTGACTGAATGAGGAAAAACTGAGATTTATTTTGAATGTGAATGTCTGCGAACTGTGCATAAACTTTGTTAAACTAAAAAAAATGTGCTTTCATAAGTTTTTGTGCAATAAATTTAGTTTAATGGCTCTCTTAAGATCAACTCACGTGTCCAGTGAACTAAACTAAGTTTGACACCTCTGCCTTAACGGTTTGAAACGAATGTTAAATGTGTCAGGATGTTATAGTAGAGCTCTGCATCGACATCCTGAGCCTGAGGGAATGGATTCACAGTTCAGTCCTTCAAATGTTGAATAACACCACAAACCGGCTGTGACACCGTGGACTTCTCAGCTGAAACTGCTGTTTCCTCTTTACATTAACCTAACTGTTGTCACCAAAAATGAGCAACGAGTGGGGCCCTGTCAGTCTAAAGTTGATGTCTGAAGTCTCTGTGAGAAGGGCAAATGTCCTGGGGGTTAAAAAAAAAAAAGTAGTGGTTGAGCTGAAAGCAGTTAAGAGGTGCACAAAGGACTGAGCTGGAGTAGGATAGAAGCCAAATTTCAAGCTGGTAATGTTGCATCAAAGAGGTTTCCCTTTCCCTCAAAGACAAATTATCAGGACTTGATCAGAGTAACAGGAAAACAGATAAAATTCAGTCTCTTTTCCTTAACTGTCTGCAGACAGATCGCGCTTAGATGCACTAAATGTTTTTGCTGTGAGTCAGAGAACTTGTTGATCACACCTCGTGTTATTCGCCTCACCTCAGTTTTGCTCTTTTGACATTATTTCTGAATCGATGTGTATTGTTGTCCAGGTGTGGAGGATGTGATGGATTATGACCCCAACCTGCTCAGTGACCCCCAGTGGCCTTGTGGCAAACACAAACGAGTGCTGATCTTCGCCTCTTACATGGTAAGAAAACACTGCAGATGGTTTGAAATATAGTTGTTTATTTTTGAGGACGCCCACACGGAGCAAATCGCTGACAGCTGTGCGTCTCCTTCACGCCACGTCCAGAGCTCCGCAGGCTGTTTGACACCTTTAATGAGCTTTGTGAGAGGACAGATGGTTTTAGTAAACTAATACACTTTGGGGTCTGTAGCACTGCAAACCTGGTGCTGTAGCCCTCACTAGGCTGTGTTTGTGTGTTATCTTATCAAAGTTCTAAAAATGGGCACATTTTTGGGTTTAAGTGACCTCAGCAAGACAGATTTTAATCAGTCATTTTGGCAGTAACTTCCTGAATTCTGAGCCTCCAGCCTTAATCTAAATCAGATTTTCTTTCTTCTGCATCATCAGGATTAACAGCCTTCATCATAAAGCTGCCGCCTGGTATGGCAGCGATTTAGAGACAGCATTCCCAAATTTTCTTGCCTGATAACAAGAACTGATCTAATATGGGCTTGTTCTGAGGAGCTGCTTTTATTAGGTCTAATATTTGTAGCTTTCCTCAGCCTGTTGACCAAAAATGTTAATGTTGAGTTAAATAAATCAAGTTTAGTAACAAAAACAATACATGAAAAAGAAAAGTCCAAATCTCAGGAGATCTGCACTGAAAGCTTTGGCGTCGGGGACTTCCATTCAAATTCTGTGGTTTTCATATTTCTTAGGACTCTGCAGCAGATTGAGTGTTTCAGGGTTGAACACACCTCTTGTTTGTAATGTAACTCCTGAGTTTACATCTGGATCGCTCAGTTCAGTAAATAAGATTTAAAATGTGAATGAATATGAAAGAAAATTCAATAAGAAATGTTTGTAACTGCATCACTTTCATTTGCGAGCAATGAAAGTAACGTGACTAAAATATTATTTCACACACAAGATGCTAGTTTAATTCCAGTTTAGTTGTTAACTAGCTGCTAACTAATGCTTGAAATAAGCACTCATTCTCAGATTCACAGATTAACACAAACTAAAGTCCAGAAAAGCACCTTAGCATGAAGCTTTGTGGCTGATGAAATGCTAAGTTGAGCTGTCTGTGCATCGAAGCACGCTCATGCTACGCTCAAGTCCCATCAGACTTATACTGATTACCAATTTCCATCTTATAAATATGCTTCTTTGAACTTGTAAACATTGTAATCTTTCCTGTCATCGCCAGCCCTCCCCCATGAAATCAACATCAACATCATGCTTACCACAAGTGTTTGATGTCTGTGATGTTTATGCATCTGTAAAGATCCAACCAGTGAAGTCCTGCACACCCTGTCCAGTGATTAGTGACGGGATGGCGCATCTCAGGGGCCAATCAGATTTCAGCTGGGTCCAGCGCCTCTCTGAACACGAGCAGAAATCTTACTGAAACATATGTGAGCTATTAAAGAGCTGTGGTTTCTAAATTAATTAAAAGAATTCATCATAACGACAGCCAAAACAACACGACCACTCTGATCTAATTTGCTCTCGGTGCTGCTTGTACCACCAAAACAAGCTCCAACCTGCCACAGCAGGGATTCAGCAGGATGCCTGGAGGCTCCAAGACATTAAGAGCAGATCCTATTAGTCCTGTAAGATTTGGAGTATCATAGTTGTTCCAGCACATCCTCCAACACCCTGTTGGCAGTTCACTGTTGGTCCCTCCTCAGATGACTGTTTGAAGGTAATCGCCAGCTCACAGGGAGCACCCAACAAGCCTCGATGTTTCAGGGTGGCTCTGACTCAGACTCATCTGGCTGTAACACTTTACTGACTTTACACCTGCCCCTGCTGCTGTTTTTAGGATGACTGCAACACTCAGCTCTGCATTTACTGACTTATAGTGGTGACAACAACACTGATGAGAAATAATCAACCTTATTCACCATCTACAGGGTCATAGTGTTTTTGGCTCACTGGTGTGTGACTCATATGAATAACAGGTTCAGTAAAAACTATGCTGATCACACCAGTAGGTGGTATCTAATCCATTTAATATCATCACATGAATTAATGCATCATCAGTCAGATATTCACTAATCTCTGGTGACTGGTAGGATTTCTGTATTTGGCTTTTTTTTATTACACATTTTAATTATAATGCTGAGTCAGACAATAACATCTGTGCTTCGGGGAGATTAAAAGTGTAAATTGATCACATTAAACCCGAATTTTAATTTCTCATGTTCTAATAAACAGGAATAAAATGAAAAACTGAAGGAGAGATAAACAGGGTGAATAAAACAGATGACTGTAAATCTCAGAGAACTAAGAGTAAGCAGAGCACACGTGCTCTTTTCTTTTTCATCGTCCTATAGGCTGCGGCTTAGTTTGATCCCTCTGACATGAATTAATATCTATAGACACACACACACACACACACACACACACACACACACACACACACACACACACACACACACACACATTCATTCTCGTGACATCTAATTGACATAATGCATTCAGTATTTGCTCACCCTAACCCTAACCATCAAAAATGAATGCCTAACCCTCAGCTCAAACCTAACCATAACCTAATTGTAACCCTGACACTAAACGTACATTTTGAGCCTGAAAAATGCCTTAAAACTTGTGAGGACGGCACTTTTGTCCTCATAAGTGACTGTTGGTCCCCACAAGTAAAGTAATATTCCAATTTTTGGTCCCCATAAAGATGTCTAAACAGGTACACACACACACACACACACACACACACACACACACTGTATCACAGTGTTTAATTCATGAGACGATTACAGCTGAGGTGGGCTGCATTTCACTGAGCTTACTGTGAGCAAGCGCGTACGTGCGTGCGTGCGTGCGTGCGTGCGTGCGTGTGTGTGTGTGTGTGTGTGTTAGTATTACACAGTGTAATTTCACCACCTACTGTCAGTGTCGCCTAAACTACAAAACACCCCCCACCCACACCAGTTTGGTGCGTTACATGGAAACGGTGCATGTTACCTGCGTATGATAAGGTTTAGATCAGGCTGTCTACCAGGATTATCTCGCAGGCTTCCCTCCGTTAAATTAGGCCTTGGAAGTGTTGACATGAGCATGTATGTGACTAAATATCAGGATTAAGGTCTAAACTGAGTTGAGCTGTAAAGAAACTGTTGAGGAACCTGCAGCTCTTCACTGTCACCTCCTCTTTCATGGCCTAATGCTGGTGACTTAAAATCTGTTTCATGGAAAGGTGTGTCTGTTTCATCACTTAAGTTTTGCAGGTGAAAGGTCAGCAGTTGAGTTGTGTGGCATTTAAATAATGAAAGTTGTAAACATGCAACATGTGGTTAAAAGAGCTCTCAATGCAAATGAAGGAGGCCGTCTTAAGTTTGCAAAATAAAACAAACCCACTGGAGAGAGAGCAGAGCTGCCTTTGGGTGTTTGAGGCTATTAGGGAAAAATTTAGCAGATCAATGAGCAGGAATGCTGTGGCAATATTTGATTTCTATAAGATCAATGTGATCTAATACCTCAAACTATTGAGCCATCAATCCATTTTCTTAACTGCTTAAAGTTGGGGTGGGGCTGCAGACTGTCCATTTAGGCTACACACTGACCAGGTGATCTGTCCATAACAGGACAAACACAGAGACGGACCGACTCGGTGGAACCAAAGCCCGCGTCATTGTTAGATTTAAAAATAATCAGCAGGGGATTTTATTTAGTGTGTAAAGTCATAGCAGGTTCTTTGAAACAGATTTGATGAGGTTATTGGATACTCCTGGGAACAGTCATCACAATACCTGGAAAGACTGTAAACTAAAGCATGAATGAGTTTCCCTGCGAGAGAAATAGTGCCATCTTTGCAACAATAAATGAATCGCAGAGAGAAATATTTACCCGTCAGTGTTTACGTCCTCATCAGATTATTTACATTCACTGACAACTGTTTGACTTCTCATTGTCTCTGCTTACAGTTAAATGTGTTCTGTTCTCTGTTTATGCATTCTTCTACTCCTTTTTGTTCTGGTTTGGTTCATTTTCTTATGCTGTTTTGCTCTTTGTTCTTTTATCCTGCAGACGACAGTTATAGAATATGTCAAACCGTCTGATCTGAAGAAAGATATGAACGAGACTTTTAAGGAAAAGTTTCCTCACATTAAACTCACCCTCAGCAAAATCCGAAGGTAAAGTTTCTCATTTCAGCCAACGAAAGTTTTTCAGCACAGTAATGTGAAAGGGGGCGACTGGATCACCACTTGGTCTTAGAACTGAAGGAGCTTCTCGAACGAGACATGAAACATCTTAAAGAAACTTAAAGAAGTCCAGTCGCTCCTTAGATTACAATGACCTTACCATAACTAAGAACCTACACAGATATATGAAAAGGGAGTATTAAATAATTAGAACATGCTTTGTTTCTTTTTCAGCCTGAAGAGAGAGATGAGAATGGTCGGGGAGGACTGCGGCCTGCAGCCCGTCACCCTTGCGATGGCATACGTCTACTTTGAAAAGCTGGTGCTGCAGGGGCGACTCAACAAGCAGAACAGGTTTGTTCAAATCTCGTCCACATGTAAACAGTTCGTCATCGGCTTCTGCTTCGTTTATAGCCTTCACACTCTGCTTGAAATGCTGGTTAATGACGACTATGGATCACATGCGACTGTTTAGCTCTGTTTACTGTTATTATAAGTAATTCTGCACCATAATTAGTCTCAGGTCTAAAATTGGACTGGTTCAAGACTTGACACATTTGTGTTCCTGTTAGAAAGTGTAAAATAAGATTTGTTTGCTAGCTTATAAGGGGGATGTACTGCAGTTTTCTGTGTGGAGTCCACAGTGTGAGGTGTGGAAGTGGCTCCCCCTTGTGTTTATTTTCAGTAAGCTCAGTTTAAAAGAAACACTTTTCACTGTTGCTGATGGTTTGTGTTCTTTGATTGTGATGCACTGAATTTCAAGTCCTCACTGTCCCATAAACCACATGAAGGAAAGCTCCTGTCTCTCTGTCACTGCTACCTGCCTGGAAAATTGTTATTGAAGTGTGTGCATCATCACAATGACATTTATAGTTATTTTATACCGTATGTCTGTGAAGGTTCTCAGTCATCCAGGTCATCGTAGTCTAAGGAGCTTGGAAAGAAAACCATCTGGACTTCTTTAAGTTGCCTGAAGACGTTTCACCTCTCATCCGAGAAGCTTCTTCAGTTCTAAGGGTCAAATGGTGGAGAGTCCCAGATTTAAGCTCTGTGGGAGTGTCCCCCCAAAGAGGGACAATGGACCCCCTAATGATCCTCTTCCTAATCACATGAGCCAAGGTGTGAAAATGGGTGTGGGTCACAATCAGCCAGGGTTTCGGGTGAGCTCATTGTGAAACCTAGCCCCACCCTATCATGTGATTTCCTGAGGTCAGATGGCCCAGGGTGTGAGTGGGCGTTAAGGCGTCTGGGCGTTTTCACATGTTGGCTCATGTGATTAGGTAGAGGATCATTAAGGGGTCCATTGTCCCTCTCGGAGGGTTACTCCCACAATCTGGGACTCTCCACCATTTGACCCTAGAACTGAAGAAGCTTCTCGGATGAGAGGTGAAACATCTTCAAGCAACTTAAAAAAGTCCAGATGCTTTTCTTTCCAAGCTCCTTAGACTTTATACAGTATGCTTACATCCAACTCAAGGTCTTTAAGATCTAACTGATGATCTAATGATTCAGTCGAAAACTGACAACAAGTCTTATAATTAGTCTTATAATTGTTAACACATAGAAAGCACCACATAAAGACTTGATACATTATTTCAAACTAAGACAATAATTCCTTTAAGAATAAATGTTGTCCAGAGAGTGAGCAGTCTGCATTGTTATGAGGAGCTCTAATGACTCTGTGGCCTGATGTCCTGTCAGTTACGTAACTGTTGATGTTGTTCACAGGAAGTTGGTCTCAGCTGCATGCATCCTATTGGCAGCTAAGATCAGCAGTGACCTCAAGAAACAGGAAGTCAAACATCTCATTGACGTAAGTACTACAAACACACACACACACACACACACACACACACACACACACACACATAGAGTGTCAGTGAAAAAATCTGCCTTGTCAGTCAGATCATGTTCCTCTTGCTCAGGGCCTCTGTGAGGCTGATCTACCTGAGCAGGTGGAAAACGACCTGCTGAGTGTTCGAGCTGCAGGACTACAGGCTGTTTATGTCCTTTATAGTCGTGTGTTGAGTCCATGCAGGAGAGAATCCCTGAGGTCTGATTGAGTCCTGCATTATCAGTGTACTTTATGCTGCATGTTCATTTTTTTTCATGGCTCAAAAATATTTCTTTTAATTGTTTCAGTTCTGTGACCTCCAAAACAAAAACCCTGCATGTTACTACCAAGCAGACGATCGTTGCACATTTCTTTAGTTTTTATGGAGTTATGGATCTTTTTAGTTTTACCTCATTTATTATATCTAATGAAACACTGATTACAAATACAGTGCTGTGAAAAACTACTTGCCCTTTTCCTGATTTCTTTCATTTCTTTATTTATTTTTGCTCATTTGTCACACTTTATTTTTCAGATAATCAAAAAAAAAAACTAATGTTAGACAAAGATAACCTGAGTAACTAAACTGGTGATTTCATTTATTAAGGGGAAAAGATATCCAAACATACCTGGCCCTGTGTGATAGAGTAATTCCCCCCTTGTTAAATTATTAAATGTGATTAACGACAGTTTTTATAAAGCTGAGTTCAGTTACACTAAACACACTCGGGCCTTATTACTGTTATACAAGTTTAATCAAGAAATCACTTAAATAAAAGTTGTCTGACAAAGTGAAACATGTGAAGCGACACATCACGCCACGATCTAAAGAAACAGCTGAGAAGTGGTCAGAAAAAATTACACTGAAGTTGGTGATGTGGCTCACAGAACATCTGATGTGGTCTGCACATTTAGAAGGTTTATTACAATAATGCTGATTTAGTAGATTTAACAGATGGAGGGTGAGTGTGTGGATTAATGGATGGATGATTTTTTTTATACATTTAAATAAGAGCCAACAATCACAATTATGGACCGAACTATCTCACGGTGTTATCATGCTCCTGAAATTACAATAATATCAGCTTACGTCACAAATGCATCCACCTTCTTAGCATTTCCATTTCTTCAAAGTTAATGATACAGGGCTCTGATGTCAAGTCAAGTCAAGTCAACACATTCTCATGTACAGGACATACAGGCCTCTAACTCTCAAAGGTACTTTGTTCTCAGTCTGTTGGTAAGGAGGTAAAAAAAGCTGGATGTGCCCCACAAATTGACAGGATACGATGCATGCTGGTGTAGTGAAGTTGGAAAAGGGTTTAGAACTGTCTGATTTTACTAGTCACTGACATCAGTGATGGAGTGGATTACAAAGCCATTTCTAAGGCATTGGGAGCATGTGGAGAGTACCAGTGCCCACAAATGGAGATAACTGGGAACAGTTCTCAGGAGTGGCCGGCCTACCAAAAATACTCCAAGAACACATCAAAGACTCATCCAGGAAGTCATAAAAGACCCCAGAACAACATCTAAAGAATGCAGGCTTCACTTGCCTCAGTTAAGGTCAGAGTTTACAGCATCCATTGGTCAGGTCCAAAGAGAAAACCACTGTGACCAAAAATCATCCTCATCACACATTTGCCAAATATCTTCATGATTCCCACGACTTTGAGGGAAATGTTCTGTGGACAAAAGCTGAACTTTTTGAAAGATCTGAGTCCCGTTAAAAAGTAGCAAAGCACTAAAAATAAAAAAATGAAAGTTTTGAAGTGGCCTTGTCAAAGTCCAGACTTAAATAAGATTGAGATGCTGTGACCTTAAACAGGCTGTTCATGCTCAGAAACCCTCCATGTGGCTGAATTAAAACAATTCTGCAAAGAACAGCGAGACAAAAATCCTCCACAGCAAGTGAAGGACTTATTGGCAGTTATTGCAAATGCTTAGTTGGAATTCTTGCTGCCAAGAACCCTCAATAAATGAAAACAATGATTTAAAAACTGCAGTTTTTATTTTTATTTTTTTATTGGTTGTCTTTGGCTATTAAAATTTGAAAAAAAAAGAATTCGGGAAGGGGGTAAATACTTTTTCCACAGAAGTTTAGTTAAAAAGGAGGCCAGTATAAAAATGTCAAAGACACCATGTTTATTTTAATATCAAGATTTAAAACTTCCACAGACGTGGAGTCAGACATGAAACAGTTTGTGTCATCAGAAAGTATTTGTTCACGTGCTGGTTTGTCTGTTTCTGTAGAAGCTGGAGGAGCGTTTCAGGATCAGCAGGAGGGACCTCATATCATTCGAGTTCACCATCCTGGTCGCCCTGGAGATGGCGCTCTACCTCCCAGAGAGCAAAGTCATGCCACATTACAGACGGTTGGTGCAGCAGCAGCAGGTATAGCAGTGCCTGGCTTAGCAGCACTGCAGCACACTTCTCTGCCTCTGCAGAGAACCTCAGCACCTTCGAGCTCCAGCACTGTGATGGATCAGTTCTCATGATGCCTGGCTCAAAGGCTCAGAGGCCACCCAGAAATCATCCTCCTCTCTGTGCCCTACATCAGACTTCAGCCACACTGTCGTGGCAGCAAACGGCTCAAAGACGTCACAGCAGAGAAAGAGTTCACTTCCTCTCCTCTGTGAAAAACCAAAGTGATCACACACTGTGACTGACGGTTCAGTGACTGGAGGTCAAATCCATCACAACCCCTCAAAATCATGTCTCACGTAAAGGAGGATTCAGGTTTTCTTCCTCCAGCATTATTTTTATAGTGTAGGCCATCATAACTGTGGGTTTAAGATGTGCAAAAATTGTACATGTAAAAAGAAAAACAAAAAACAGAGTGTGCACCTCGAAAAACAACAACAAAAGACAAAAAACAAAAAAGACAGAGGGAGAAATTTACTTCTAACAAAACCAGAACTGTCTGACTTTCTAAAAGCCTTTCTCTAAACTCTGTTTTTTAGGTTCTTTATTTTAGCTTTATTAGAAATATTACGAGTAACACTGACAGCCACATGCATCATGCATCAGATAATCATATTTTTTATGCCTGAAAGTAGTGCTGAGTGTTTTCAGCGACTGTAGCTCAGATATAAACCGTTATGAGGATGCTGCCAGTGACTGAAAAAGGCTGTGAGTTCTGTTTTTGAGAAGAGAAGCACTGTGGTTTCTTTTCTGGTTTGCTTCTGCTTTATCCTTTATGCTCAGACTTCATGAAATAAATTTATTGCATGAAGTATAAATTTTTTTTCAAGCAGTCCATCTGACTGCTTTTGAGTTATCAGCCTGTATTTGTTTTATAAGGTTTATCCTGCCCTGTTATCAGGATATTTGCTCTCACACTCTCCGTTTCTGTGTCATTTCTAAGCATGAGCCAGCTTTACATTCAATGATCTGTATTCTGGCTTCATGCCGTTCAGAGAGTGCAGAGGTCCTTTTGAACGAAGCTGTGATGGGGGTTAGTGTTGGTACACAGAGCCCTCTAAAACAGATGAGACAAACACTGCTGTGATGCTCACTGTTCTCCAGTTGGTTTGCTTCTTTAAGGTAAAATCAGCACTTTGCCCCAGAGTCTGTTTGTTGTGGTCTGCAGTTAAAGGCTGTCTCACTGCAGTTTTTGCATTCGCTCCAGTTTTTGGAATACGTGTCAGAAACAAGCAGCAACACAACTACAAACCACAGATGAGACTGATCTGGTTAATAATAGGAAGACGCACAAAGCGCTGAGTGTAACACTGCAGTTCACAGAATGCACATCAGAATTTGTTAGGGTGTTATTTTTGTGCCTCTATTCTGAGCCCACGTAAAAAAAATTTGCAAGCGCAAATGTTGCATTTTGAGCAAAGAAAATTCATTGCTGCGTGCAAGAAATGTATCTCAGTGTTTGCTGTTATCCATATATACACACACAATAACAGCCCCTCTCGGTCAGTTGTTGGCATTTGCTCTTGCTCAGATCTCTGCTCTGTGTGTTGACAGACATCTGCAGACCTGCTCTCAGTGTGTCGTTTGCACTCACAACATCTCTGCTTCATGCACGCTCGATAATAATGCCATAATTTGTCTGTCACATTAAATATGGAGCCTTAACAGATACTTAACATCTTGTTAAGTTGCAGTTCAATTCAATTCAATTTTATTTATATAGCGCCAAATCACAACAGTCACCTCAAGGCGCATTATATTGTACAGTAGATCGTACAATAATAGATACAGAGAAAAACCCAACAATCATATGACCCCCTATGAGCAAGCACTTTGGCGACAGTGGGAAGGAAAAACTCCCTTTTAACAGGAAGAAACCTCCAGCAGAACCAGGCTCAGGGAGGGGCGGGGCCATCTACTGCGACCAGTTGGGGTAAATGGTAAATGGACTGGTTCTTATATAGCGCTTTTCTACTCTTCTGAGCACTCAAAGCGCTTTACGTGCATTCACCCATTCACACAAGCACATTTGTCTAAGCGCTTCTTTTAGCTAACATTCACACACATTCATACTCTGATGGATGCATCGGAGAACAATTTGGGGTTAGTATCTTGCCCAAGGATATTTGGCATGCAGACTAGGGGAAGCCAGGAATCGAACCACCAACCTTCCGATCAGTAGGTGACCTGCTCTACCACCTCTACCACCAGGGTGAGAGAAGGAAAACAGGATAAAGACATGCTGTGGAAGAGAGAGAGAGATTAATAACAGATATGATTCGATGCAGAGAGGTCTATTAACACATAGTGAGTGAGAAAGGTGACTGGAAAGGAAAAACTCAATGCATCATGGGAATCCCCGGTAGCCTACGTCTATTGCAGCATAACTAAGGGAGGATTCAGGGTCACCTGGTCCAGCCCTAACTATATGCTTTAGCAAAAAGGAAAGTTTTAAGCCTAATCTAAAATTAGAGATATTGCAGTTCTGCAATACTCATTTACATTTTTAGCACAAATATTTCTGGACACTGAAACTTGAACGTCTTGTTAAAGTGAAGTGCAAACACATTCATGATGTTAACAGCAGGAACTCGCTGTGGCTACCGACTTCCTTTTTCTGCACTATTAACACCGCAGCTCCTGAGTTTCTGTTTATGAACGCTACCTTAGAATCACACATCGCTCAGTGGTTTTGTTTTCATTGCATCATAAAGGGACAGATATTTAACCAAACTGGAGCCTCCAGCAGGACGTTTGTTGAAGTCTGGTGTCAGGACACCAGTGGAAGATTGATAGGAGAGTCGTTCATGTGGACTTCATGTACCTTTTCTAGCCTTTGTTGAAAGGAGGCTTCAGAAACACTTCCTGTTGAGCCTCAGTTGTTTTTGCACTTTGCCTTTTAGCATCACAGTCCTCAGACTTTATTTTATCACTAAGTACCAACAGTATATAATATTTTTCTACATTTAAGGTAACTTATTGTAATGTTGTGTATTTAAAAACTGCCTGATAATAATTTATTACTAATAATCCTGTGGATGAAGAATCGTGTCTCCTCTTTGAGTATCAAACCTGCAGGTGTCTTATCCTCTTACAGATAACGTTGGAAACATGATTGTTCATCCTGAGATTTGACTTCCACGTTCTTCCACTGATCTTATTTTCCTTTGTGTGTTTATGGACTCGAGCAGGAGAGCTGAATGAGTTTGGACCAGGGTTCTGCTACAAGACCCCAAAGAGTCCCAGTAAACTTCTCAGACTGTGGATACGATCCGTTTGGTTTTTAAAAAAGCCTAAAACTTTATCTGCTCCTACCCGTAGCTCTTGTTGTCCTGAATTAGCCAAAGTTTGTCTTTTTAACTCGAAGGTCATGTGCTTTTAAGACTGTGTTCACCTTTAAATGTTATTTTCTAATAAGATTGATCTTCATGTTAATATCATGTGTAAGTGAGGTGTGTCACTGCAGCCGTGCATGTCTTGTGTGTGTTTAGTACACATGTGAAGAGCTGTGGGCAGACAGACTGCGCAGCCAGTGTGCTGCGTTATTGTAACAAAGCCGGATGTAAACGACACTTTGAAATCTGGAGCAGCATCAAGTGAGGGTTAAATACATTTATTTTTTTAAAAGGAATTATTTCAAACATCAGCCGGGACTCAACTTAGACTAACATGGAACCAATGTGACGTTCACTGTGACAAACTACACAAATAAAATCAGTCTGCTTATTGAGTTTAACCAGCAAAAGCATTAAATGTATAATTTGCTGATGGAGCAATCAGACATGGACTGCTCCAGTAAAGACGTGTTTTACATGATGTTTTACAGCCAGTGAGGAAGAATCCACACTCTGTGATTTGCACTGAGATGCTTCAGAGCTTCATACGTACATAAGAGGATGTGGAACACTGCAGTAAACAGCAGCACTGATAAAGTCAGAAAAGTGCTCAAAACTTCGGTGAACTTAAAGATAAGAATCTGCTTGAGAGTAGAAACGGCACGCGAGCTTCCAAAATCATCTTCTCTACATTAGAGATTTGTGATATTGACTCTATGCAGCTTTTATTCTGTCAGCTGACCTTCATCCTCCTCCTCCTCAGTGTGTTTACCTGTAATGTGCCACAAATAAATTTTTACCTGTCACTGTTATTTAAATGTCACATTCACATTTTGTATTTAGTTTATGTATATTATTATGTATATAATTTTATTATTCTTCGAGCACTGCGGTGCTGTAAAGGGAAATATTTACCAAGTGTGTGTTTTTGGTTTATACTTCCCTTTTTTACATTCTAAGTTCTGTTAACTTAAATTCATTTTTTTGACAACACAGACGCATCACGCAGCAGTTCAGCAGCGTTGCAGTCGGAGCATCATATAAGTTAAAGCCACAGAAATATTTTTATGTTGCTACTTTTGCATAAATACATTTAATGATCCAACACAGTTGAAATAAAGAGGCAAAACTAGTTAAGACGTGTTGCATTGAATTAATTTGCAACTGAGGTAAATATTCTTTGTATGAGGAAGCTGAGCTCAAATACTTCCACTGCACAAGTGAAGGAAATGTGTGTATTGTAATATTTATAAGATATTTTGTAAAGGATAAAGACCATACACTGTTAAAATGCCAATGTTCATGTTTATTTTCATTAAAATATGTAAATTACTGCATCTCTTCATTTTTGTTGTTGTTGTTGTTGTTTGGGTATAAAGTTAATGTTAATTTGTTACAGTTAATTATTTAAACAAGTCTGTAAAGGAAAAACATGTGCCACAATAACTATGTACATTGTGATTCAACGGCAGCTAAATTTTTCAATATATATCTCTAACTACACATTTAAGCTCCTGTCAGGCATCATAGAGGCTAAGATGAGCGGGGCACAGAAATGACTTGGCAAGAATGCCAGAGGAGTGAAACACCAGCTACTGGTAGACAGAACAGTCGCCCAAGACTGCAAGACCAGGCTCACCAACCTGTGCACTGCCTGGATTAACTACAAGAAGGCCTATGACTGGATGCCCCACACCTGGATCCTGGAATGCCTAGAACTGTACAAGATCAACAGGACCCTAAGAGCCTTCATCAGGAACTCAATGGGGATGTGGCGTACAACACTGGAGGCCTACTTCAAGCCAATAGCATGTCGCCATCAAGTGTGGGATCTACCAAGGAGATGCTTTGTCCCCACTGCTGTTCTGCATAGGCCTGAACCCCCTCAGTGAGATCATTGACAAGACTGGCTACGGATACCGACTACAGAACGGAGCAATCGTCAGCCCATCCTCTACATGGATAACATCAAGCTGTATGAGTGAATGAAACATCGATTCACTGATGCACTACCTGAGGGCAACACTGCAAACTTCGAGGACAGCTACAAGGGCTCAGAGAAGAGCTCGAGAAGATGTGGAGGGTGAAGGTAACAGTGGTCCCAGTGGTAATCAGCGCTCGGTGCAGTGACTCCCAAGCTAGGAGTGGCTCCACCAGATCCCAGGAACAACATCCGAGATCTCTGTCCAGAAGAGCGCAGTCCTGGAACAGCAAAGACGGATCTGCGTAGGACCCTCAAGCTCCGAGGCCTCTGGTAGAAGACCGCCTGCAGTATATCCAGTTGTTTTTTCCACTTTGTGTGATTTTTAAGCTTCAGAATGGAAATGAGGGAGCAATATAAAACTGTTCTGTCATGCATTAAAAATTTGCTATAACAACCCATTTTTTGTCTTCTGTACAGAAGGCCGAAAATCTATTCCTGCTATAAATTTGGGTCTGCTATGACTGACTTGTGAAGACTGAAACAATCAGTCATAATAACACCACTTGAAGTAGTTTATTTATCTGCATGTGACTGACATGCTGCGGCTTTTGTCAGCTAAACGTCATCTGAAAGAGGTGAAACTTCCGGGCTGACCTAATCACTCTGCACATTCATCCTCACACAACAGTCTGTACAATAACTTTCTGCAAACTCAACTGCTAAATGCAATGATGGACTACTCTAGAGACGAGTACAGGAGGCTGGAAGTCTTTCCAAAATGCATCGTTCTCTTTTTACTGAATCTGTGCTGTAGCATCACACCGTAATGCTAACATCTGCTATTATAACTGTGGTATTGCAACATTCTTTAGTTCAATGTTAAGCAAAAATAAAAGTCACTTTATCCTGAGGCTGACTCCATGTTTAACTTAAAAATATGTCAAAAGCAGAAAAATAAATTAACTTTTGTATCATTTGTGTTGAGCTGTTGTCCAATTAGAGAGTTAAGACTTCATCCATAGCTTAAGTACTGATGTAGTTCATACTGATGTAACAGTAGAGTACAGAGGAGGTGAAGCGTCTTTGGTGTGGTTGGTGGTGCTGAGGTCCTCTGAAGACGTGGAGTAGACAACATCAGCTGTGTTACCACAGGGGGCGCCGTTTGTGTCAGGACTGTGGGAAAAATCCACCTCAGAGTAACAGAGACTATGTGAGTTGTCTTCAGCCTGAGATACAAAGGTGAGATCAAACTTTAGATGTCTAAAAATATATTGTAAACACAAACTGCAAAAAACCTAAAACAATTTTGTGAATGAAATCTGAATCACCGTCTTAAAAGAATACAGTTTTAACAAAACAGGTTTTACAGGTCACCCACTAATCGGAAGGTTGCTGGTTCGATGCCTGTCTGCTCCACTCTATGTGCCAAATATCCTTGAGCAACATACCACCCCAAGTTGCTCTCTGATGCATTCATCAGAGTACAAATGTGTGTGAGTGTTACATTTGTGTTAACTTGCTGTACCTAATAAAGTGGAACAAGAGCAGGTTATCACTATCCAGCACTTCTGAGTATTACTATTGGCTGACAGGTAGAAATGAAACAGCATTATAAAAAGATCTGGATGAATATTAAATTTTGATAAATTTTCCACCATAAATGTGATTTTTCTTTTTTTCTTTTTTTTTAAAGCTCATATTAATGAAAGAAATCTAAATTAAAATAATAACAGATTCTTAAGAGTCTTTTTCTCCCTTTAAAATATTTTCTCTGCTTTAAACAAAAGAAGAACTTTTATTTCTTCGGTCTGTCAGTGGAACATTTAAAAACTTTCCAAACTTTGATCTTTGTGTCTGAGAACAGATGAATTACTTCACTACACAAACAGTTACCTGGTTTATGGCCTCAGCTTAGAATCACACCACAGTTTTACTCACGTTGTTCTGAGTAGAGGTGACGAGGCTGTAGATGCCTCCGCTTTCATCTCCATCTGAACGGGGACCTTTGGGGTAATCATACACTGAAGACACTTCTACAGGAGGTGACCTGCTCGGTATGTCACACTCTCTGATCTCTTCATACAACCTGTTGACCTGCAGCAGGAGAACAAACCAGCTGACAGATACAAACCAAACAATAATGAAGCTGATGTGTGTCACAGGTGCTAAAACTCACCTCTGTGTCTGTTTCCACAGGAGGTCCTGAAAAACATGCAGGTCAGAAAATAAACATCTGTCTTTAAGACACATTACAGGAAGAAGAACCTGAGGAACTAAACTCAGGAACAATATGAAGAACTACAAATGAACTACAGTTAGATAAGACACATGACTGATAAAGAATCAAAATCATATCAATCAAATCTGCTACAATCAGTTTCTGTTGTGAGTCATAAATGAACATTCGGTGCTCTTTTTACAAACAGACTGAACTTCAAAGGTGAAAACAGCGTGACAGAAACGTCACACCTGACTTAATTCATGCAAACTGGGACATTCTGAGCTGGGACAGATCAACCATGGTGCCATGTTTTCCTGTGTTTTATGGTTATTTTATAAAACTGTAATTTTGAAGGATTATTTTTGAACATATCCAAGTGAGACTCTGTCTTGGTGATCGTCACCATCAGATCAGTAACACCTTTCAGTCCAACGGTCTGTTTTCACAGCAGCTCTGTCAGTCTGAGATTATCTGGTGTTAACATGATGTAGACACACTCTCATCGTGGTGACTGGATCAGAGTTACACTGATTTTACACAACAAAACGTGGAAAACTGTGGTTGTTGTGTGTAAATGTTAACAAACTATACTTTGTTAAATAATCTGCTTTAAAGGTGTTTATGCAGGCAATACACTGAATAAGGGAGCATATTATACCGTACATGCTGCGTGTTTACATTTCCGTTGATTGACAGAATATTTAATCCATGCATGAAAAAATGAAAAAGTAATTTTGAATTTTAGATTAAAAAACTCTGATGAAAACACTGTGTTTGTTTCCTGTAGCCTCACCTCTGGGTTTAGTGGTCTTCCTCTTCATGTAGAAAATCAGCAGAGCTGCTGATAAGACGACGATCATAACGACCAGAATCAGACCCACATAAATCAGCACATCTGCAGGAGTTTAACAGAGAAGATTTCTTTTACTCACAGTGTAAACATGTGGCCTCCAGGTCTGTTCATTTAGCAGTAAAGTTGTGCACATACAGAGTAACAAGTTGTGCTGCAGAAGGCAGAAATGTGAAAAAGCTCTGAAACCAAACAGTGACTAATCACAGTCTATATCTGTCATCTAGCACAGATCTCATGTAGTGCTGCTCTGAGGAAGTCAGCCATGTTCTCTCTCAGCTGCTGACCTGCTGTGGTGGAAACTTATTTCTCATTTATTTCTATAGTTTTTTCTTTTACTTCACTAAAAGATCAGAGTGATTCTTCCACAGCTCTTAATGTGTCATTCTTGTGTCGTTCACTCATTAATGGATCTTCATCACATGTAAATCTGCATACATATAAAAATCTATAATGTACCTGAACTTCCAGAGGAGGCTGATGAAGGTGTGGAGCTTCCTGAAGTTGAGCTTAAACTCTGTGTTGTTGGTGGTGTGGAGGCTGATGAAGGTGTGGAGCTTCCTGAAGTTGAGCTTAAACTCTGTGTTGTTGGTGGTGTGGAGGCTGATGAGAGAAACACTGAAGCTGAAAAAGGTCTCAGAGTCCCGTTTGGTGTTGAAGTGGTTGAAGCTGTGAACAATGAAACCATCAGAGTCATAATAAGACCACTTGAAGCAGTTTATATATCTGCATGTGACTGACGTGGTTATGGGCTGTTTGACAGCAGAACTGATGAAACTTGATGTTTCAGATAAATATAACATCTGTAGGTGATTTGAAAGAAAAGTAGCTGCCTTTGAGACGGGAAACTTCTGTCACACCTTCAAAGACAAACACGACTGTTAGCAGAAACTCACCTGCTGTGACAATCAGCTCAAAATCATCGTTTCCATCTGGACTCAAAATTCTGTCCAAAGAGCACCTGTACCATCCTGAGTCAGACTGGTTCAGCTGTGTGATGCTCACATACATAATATCAGATGAGGTAACACCTTTGTTTTCATATTTAATGCTGTATCTGCCGTTCTGAGCTGCATCATCAGATGTTTCAACAAGAATGTTTCCATTTTCACATTTTTTCTTACAGAACAGTTTCCTGCTTCCAGACAAATAAAAGTTGCACCCAACTGTGATGTTTCCTCCTTCCTCTGCTCTGCGGGTGAGAGTTTGTGCTTTGACCAAACCAGTGTTTCCATCCTGAAGTGCTGCTGAAAGGATGAACAATCATTAGTTACAATCTTACTATAGATTAAATGTGACAGGTGATTATTAATTTGAACTGATCACAGAAGTTCAGTTAACTTCATTTTTCTGTTTGTATTTGCAAACAGCAAACTTCCTGTTTTATACACGAACACAAAGCATCTGATGTGGAAGATTCAGAGTTTAAGGATTGTGAAAAAGATACAAAAATGAAATTTGACTTTTATTTCTCTTACATGACATCATCATCATCATCATCATCTGTTTCTGTGCTATCATGTGAAATGAGCTAGTTCTCACTTTGTCACCGCTCACTGTGCTGTTGCTCTTCAGCTCATTAAAAGAAGAAATGAAACAGTGTTGTTTCATCAGCTCTACTATTATAAGTTTTGCTTTCAAAGAAGTGTAGAGGAAAAGTATTGATTACAGTTTCAACATACAATAAAAAGTAGAAATGTATGGGCATTCAAACTGATGTGAATCTCAAATTAATTTGCAAACTACACTCATTTCCAAACTTTGTGAACAAACAAAAAAAGGTTTGTATAAACATTTAAATTCCACACAGATTTATATATTTCACAGATTTTTCTTATGCTTTCAATAAGCTGCATGTTTGAGTGACTCATTTCCAAACGTCACAATATGTTTAACTACAGAAACCAGGAACTATGAGAGAGAACAAAGAAATGAAGAAGGAAGTAGCACAAACTGAGTGGTTACCTACAAATGAAAATAAAATGGAGACAAATAAGACTTAGAAGAGAGAAAGTGACAGAAACAAGAAGAGAATTTACTCACTGAGGAAGATGAAGCAGACCAAAGTGTGTTTCATGTCAGAGCTCTGATGGTTTAATGCTGCTTCTCTTCTTCACTTCAAACCAGAAACTTCTTACTTCTCTTAATGATGAGATCACGCCCTCAAACCGCGCACACACACACACACAAATTCCTGCTCTCTCACCAGTCGGGGTGAGTGATGCGATCCTACTACAAGGCAGATAAATCCCCGCAGTCTGAGTGTGTGCAGGTCTGGATCCTGGAGATCACGCTGGAAGGATCCATCTAGTGGAATCACTGGACTCTCTTCATGGAGCTCATGGCTCAGTAAAACAGCTGACAGAGACACGGAGCATCGTTAATCACATGAAACCGGAACTTGTGCGATTTTAGCGGCTTCTACCGAACATTCATCTGACTGTTAGGGGCCAGCTGATAAACTTCAACAGCTCTGACTCAAGGACAACTTTGATGGAGCTAAACTTCAGCAGACGAGACAGTTTCTGTCTCTAATCACGACCGTGTCAAGTTACTTGGAACATCGTGACACAGAACTTCCTGTAAATTTCCAAAATAAAGGCTCATGTTCGCCTTAGCAGGAAGTGCAGCAGATATAAAATCTTTTTAGAAGACCAGTATGTATATTTAAATGGAAATAAATTGCAATGAAGAATAACTAGTCATTTAAGCCAGTCTGTTTCCAGCATGGTTATAAGAGGTCTTAGTTATATTATAATGGCTGTCAGTCCTGCCCATCAAACAGAAAACTACAATCCTCCTAAATAACATTTTCTACATCTGATTTCTGGAACTTTTATAAAAATCAGTATAAAAGTTCTTCGCCTACATTTACTTAATCAGCTGTATGTAGAAACAGTGACAAACAGATGAAACGTCCATCATGACGTGCTTTTGAAATTAAAACTGAGCAGCAACAGAGGCAGACTCAGGGATGGGAGACTGTCTGTGAACACAGGAACACAAAGAAACAGTTTGTTTTAATGGAAGGTTTTATTGCTTCAAGATATTATTTAACAAAAAACATTTGATCATAAGCAAATATTAAGCTTTTGTCAACACAATAAAAGAGCAAAACTGATAAACCCAGAATAATTATAAACAATCATGACCACAGGCCTATCCCAGCTCTCATTCACATTATATTTACTTTATTGTATCAAATATTTATCAGTTTATTTTTTGGGGCAAGTAAAATGTTTCAGACTTCTTTTAAATTTATTCTGATCATAACTTTAATCTTTTGACATTCAGACCTTCATCCAGTTTCTTCTGACACTTGAGCTGTGAAGGGAAATATTTACCAAGTGTTTATCTTCACTTTATTGTTTTTACATTAGAAATTATTTCCATGTTAAATTCTTTGTGTCTGATTTGACAACACAGACAGGTGACACAGCAGTGTAGCTGAGGTCCAGTGGTTTAGTTTAAATACACATCATCATAAATAGTTGAGCACATGCAAAGTCAGCCACCTGGAGCCTTTTTCATGACAGCATCTAAGGACCTCCCTCCAAGAACAGCCTACCTGCTGGCTGATCTAATAACTCTCCATACTCCCTCCTATATGCATCATTTTGTGCAGCTCTCTCACTGAATCTGTCCTCCAGAATCACAATAGCAAGAATAGTTTTTCAAACTGGGAAATATTCAGTTTGAGAAAATGAAAAAACAGAATCAATTATCTGTTAAACTAAATTATAAGTAGCTGCAATAAAAAGCTTTTAAACTGAGGCTAATTGTTTGTCTGTAGGTGATAAATGTCATAAACTGTTTTATGAACTGTGTTCATCTGTTAGTCACTGAGGTTCCATCAACAGTATCACTGCTGATGTTTTTCAGCAGCAGAGGAGATCTGTGGTGTGGTTGGCAGGGCTGGCATGTGCCTGAAGCCTGGAGGAGACAACATCAGCTGCATCACCACTGGGGGGCGCTGTTGGTGGTGGGAATATGGGAAATCCACTTCAGTGCAATCATCTCCATTCATGTTATCGTTAGCCTGAAGGAAAAGTGACGTCAAACGTCAGAATCTATATTAAATGATAAAGTTACCCTCAGTGTGTTGATGAAGCAGAAATGAACAAAATAATGAAAATTTCTAAAAAATA